>NW_025537541.1:0-31715 GCF_020615455.1 Coregonus clupeaformis
ATAGCTCCAGGCGGTATAGTAAGTACTACTATGTAAAATGAACGTGTACCAGATAGCTCCAGGCGGTATAGTAAGTACTACTATGTAAATGAACGTGTACCAGATAGCTCCAGGCGGTATAGTAAGACTACTATGTAAAATGAACGGTACCAGATAGCTCCAGGCGGTATAGTAAGTACTACTATGTAAATGAACGTGTACCAGATAGCTCCAGGCGGTATAGTAAGTACTACTATGTAAACGAACGTGTACCAGATAGCTCCAGGCGGTATAGTAAGTACTACTATGTAAAATGAACGTGTACCAGATAGCTCCAGGCGGTATAGTAAGTACTACTATGTAAAATGAACGTGTACCAGATAGCTCCAGGCGGTATAGTAAGTGCTACTATTTATCTGAATGTGCACTAGATAGCTCCAGGCGGTATAGTAAGTACTACTATGTAAATGAACGTGGTACTCAGATAGCTCCAGGCGGTATAGTAAGTACTACTATGTAAATGAACGTGTACAGATAGCTCCAGGCGGTATAGTAAGTACTACTATGTAAATGAACGTGTACCAGATAGCTCCAGGCGGCATAGTAAGTACTACTATGTAAATGAACGTGTACCAGATAGCTCCAGGCGGTATAGTAAGTATTACTATGTAAATGAACGTGTACCAGATAGCTCCAGGCGGTATAGTAAGTACTACTATGTAAAATGAACGTGTACCAGATAGCTCCAGGCGGGTATAGTAAGTACTACTATGTAAATGAACGTGTACCAGATAGCTTTCCATGAGGGTATAGTAAGTACTACTATTTATCTGAATGTGTACCAGATAGCTCCAGGTGGTATAGTAAGTACTACTATGTAAATGAACGTGTACCCAGATAGCTCCAGGCGGTATAGTAAGTATTACTATGTAAATGAACGTGTACCAGATAGCTCCAGGCGGTATAGTAAGTACTACTATGTAAATGAACGTGTACCAGATAGCTCCAGGCGGTATAGTAAGTACTACTATGTAAATGAACGTGTACCAGATAGCTCCAGGCGGTATAGTAAGTACTACTATTTATCTGAATGTGCACTAGATAGCTCAGTAGCGGTATAGTAAGTACTTACTATGTAAATGAACGGTGACCAGATAGCTCCAGGTGGTATAGTAAGTGCTACTATGTAAATGAACGGTACCAGATAGCTCCAGAGCGGTATAGTAAGTACTACTATGTAAAATGAACGTGTACCAGATAGCTCCAGGCGGTATAGCTAAGTACTACTATGTAAATGAACGTGTACCAGATAGCTCCAGGCGGTATAGTAAGTACTACTATGTAAATGAACGTGTACCAGATGGCTACAGGCGGTATAGTAAGTACTACTATGTAAATGAACGTGTACCAGATAGCTCCAGGCGGTATAGTAAGTATTACTATGTAAATGAACGTGTACCAGATAGCTCCAGGCGGTATAGTAAGTACTACTATGTAAATGAACGTGTACCAGATAGCTCCAGGCGTATAGCAAGTACTACTATTTATCTGAATGTGTACCAGATAGCTACAGGCGGTATAGTAAGTACTACTATGTAAATGAACGTGTACCAGATAGCTCCAGGCGGTATAGTAAGTACTACTATGTAAATGAACGTGTACCAGATAGCTCCAGGTGGTATAGTAAGTAACTACTATGTAAAATGAACTGTGTACCAGATAGCTCCAGGCGGTATAGTAAGTGCTACTATTTATCTGAATGTGCACTAGATTAGCTCCAGGCGGTATAGTAAGTACTACTATGTAAATGAACGGTACCAGATAGCTCCAGGCGGATAGTAAGTATTACTATGTAAATGAACGTGTACCAGATAGCTCCAGGCGGTATAGTAAGTACTACTATGTAAATGAACGTGTACCAGATAGCTCCAGGCGGTATAGTAAGTACTACTATGTAAATGAACGTGTACCAGATAGCTCCAGGCGGTATAGTAAGTACTAATGTAAATGAACGTGTACCAGATAGCTCCAGGCGGTATAGTAAGTACTACTATTTATCTGAATGTGTACCAGATAGCTCCAGGCGGTATAGTAAGTACTACATGTAAATGAACGTGTACCAGATAGCTCCAGGCGGTATAGTAAGTACTACTATGTAAATGAACGTGTACCAGATAGCTCCATGCGGTATAGTAAGTGCTACTATGTAAATGAACGTGTACCAGATAGCTCCAGGCGGTATAGTAAGTATTACTATGTAAATGAACGTGTACCAGATAGCTCCAGGCGGTATAGTAAGTACTACTATGTAAATGAACGTGTACCAGATAGCTCCAGGCGGTATAGTAAGTACTACTATGTAAATGAACGTGTACCAGATAGCTCCAGGCGGTATAGTAAGTACTACTATGTAAATGAACGTGTACCAGATAGCTCCAGCGCGGTATAGTAAGTACTACTATGTAAAATGAACGTGTACCAGATAGCTCCAGGCGGTATAGTAAGTACTACTATGTAAATGAACGTGTACCAGATAGCTACAGGCGGTATAGTAAGTACTACTATGTAAATGAACGTGTACCAGATAGCTCCAGGCGGTATAGTAAGTACTACTATTTATCTGAATGTGTACCAGATAGCTCCAGGTGGTATAGTAAGTACTACTATGTAAATGAACGTGTACCAGATAGCTCCAGGCTGTATAGTAAGTGCTACTATTTATCTGAATGTGCACTAGATAGCTCCAGGCGGTATAGTAAGTACTACTATGTAAATGAACGGTACCAGATAGGCTCCAGGCGGTATAGTAAGTATTACTATGTAAATGAACGTGTACCAGATAGCTCCAGGCGTATAGTAAGTACTACTATGTAAATGAACGTGTACCAGATAGGCTCCAGGCGGTGCATAGTAAGTACTACTATGTAAATGAACGTGTACCAGATAGCTCCAGGCGGTATAGTAAGTACTACTATGTAAATGAACGTGTACCAGATAGCTCAGGCGGTAGTAGTAAGTACTACTATGTAAATGAACGTGTACCAGATAGCTCCAGGCGGTATAGTAAGTATACTATTTATCTGAATGTGTACCAGATAGCTCAGCTGTATAGTAAGTACTACTATGTAAATGAACGTGTACCAGATAGCTCCAGGCGGTATAGTAAGTACTACTATGTAAATGAACGTGTACCAGATAGCTCCATGCGGTATAGTAAGTGCTACTATGTAAAATGAACGTGTACCAGATAGCTCCAGGCGGTATAGTAAGTATTACTTATGTAAATGAACGTGTACCAGATAGCTCCAGGCGGTATAGTAAGTACTACTATGTAAATGAACGTGTACCAGATAGCTCCAGGCGGTATAGTAAGTACTACTATGTAAATGAACGTGTACCAGATAGCTCCAGGTGGTATAGTAAGTACTACTATGTAAATGAACGTGTACCAGATAGCCAGGCGGTATAGTAAGTACTACTATGTAAAATGAACGTGTACCAGATAGCTCCAGGCGGTATAGTAAGTACTACTATGTAAATGAACGTGTACCAGATAGCTACAGGCGGTATAGTAAGTACTACTATGTAAATGAACGTGTACCAGATAGCTCCAGGCGGTATAGTAAGTACTACTATTTATCTGAATGTGTACCAGATAGCTCCAGGTGGTATAGTAAGTACTACTAGTGTAAATGAACGTGTACCCAGATAGCTCCAGGCGTATAGTAAGTGCTACTATTTATCTGAATGTGCACTAGATAGCCAGGCGGTATAGTAAGTACTACTATGTAAATGAACGTGTACCAGATAGCTCCAGGCGGTATAGTAAGTATTACTATGTAAATGAACGTGTACCAGATAGCTCCAGGCGGTATAGTAAGTACTACTATGTAAAATGAACGTGTACCAGATAGCTCCAGGCGTATAGTAAGTACTACTATGTAAATGAACGTGTACCAGATAGCTCCAGGCGTATAGTAAGTATTACTATGTAAATGAACGTGTACCAGATAGCTCCAGGCGGTATAGTAAGTACTACTATGTAAATGAACGTGTAACAGATAGCTCCAGGCGGTATAGTAAGTACTACTATGTAAATGAACGTGTAGATAGCTCCAGGCGGTATAGTAAGTACTACTATGTAAATGAACGTGTACCAGATAGCTCCATGGCGGTATAGTAAGTACTACTATGTAAATGAACGTGTACCAGATAGGCTCCAGGAGGTATAGTAAGTACTACTATGTAAATGAACGTGTACCAGATAGCTCCAGGCGGTATAGTAAGTACTACTATGTAAATGAACGTGTACCAGATAGCTCCAGGCGGTATAGTAAGTAACTACTATTTATCTGAATGTGCACTAGATAGCTCCAGGCGGTATAGTAAGTACTACTATGTAAATGAACGTGTACCAGATAGCTCCAGGTTGGGTATAGTAAGTACTACTATTTATCTGAATGTGTACCAGATAGCTCCAGGGTATAGTAAGTACTACTATGTAAATGAACGTGTACCAGATAGCTCCAGGCAGTATAGTAAGTACTACTATGTAAAATGAACGTGTACAGATAGCTCCAGGCGGTATAGTAAGTACTACTATGTAAATGAACGTGTACCAGATAGCTCCAGGCGGTATAGTAAGTACTACTATTTATCTGAATGTGTACCAGATAGCTCCAGGTGGTATAGTAAGTACTACTATGTAAATGAACGTGTACCAGATAGCTCCAGGCGGTATAGTAAGTGCTACTATTTATCTGAATGTGCACTAGATAGCTCCAGGCGTGTAAGTAAGTACACTATGTAAATGAACGTAGTACCAGATAGCTCCAGGCGGTATAGTAAGTGCTACTATTTATCTGAATGTGCACTAGATAGCTCCAGGGTATAGTAAGTACTACTATGTAAATGAACGTGTACCAGATAGCTCCAGGCGGTATAGTAAGTACTACTATGTAAATGAACGTGTAACAGATAGCTCCAGGCGGTATAGTAAGTACTACTATGTAAATGAACGTGTACCAGATAGCTCCAGGCTGGTATAGTAAGGTACTACTATGTAAATGAACGTGTACCAGATAGCTCAGGCGGTATAGTAAGTACTACTATGTAAATGAACGTGTACCAGATAGCTCCAGGTGGTATAGTAAGTGCTACTATTCATCTGAACGTGTACCAGATAGCTCCAGGCGTATAGTAAGTACTACTATGTAAATGAACGTGTACCAGATAGCTCCATGCGGTATAGTAAGTACTACTATGTAAATGAACGTGTACCAGATAGCTCCATGCGGTATAGTAAGTACTACTATGTAAATGAACGTGTACCAGATAGCTCCATGCGGTATAGTAAGTACTACCATGTAAATTAACGTCTACCAGATAGCTCCATGCGGTATAGTAAGTACTACTATGTAAAATTAACGTCTACCAGATAGCTCCATGCGGTATAGTAAGTGCTACTATTTATCTGAATGTGTACTAGATACAGTGGGGAGAACAAGTATTTGATACACTGCCGATTTTGCAGGTTTTCCTACTTACAAAGCATGGTAGAGGTCTGTAATTTTCATCATAGGTACACTTCAACTGTGAGAGACGGAATCTAAAACAAAAATCCGGAAAATCACATTGTATGATTTTTAAGTAATGAATTTGCATTTTATTGCATGACATAAGTATTTGATACATCAGAAAAGCAGAACTTAATATTTGGTACAGAAACCTTTGTTTGCAATTACAGAGATCATACGTTTCCTGTAGGTCTTGACCAGGTTTGCACACACTGCAGCAGGGATTTTGGCCCACTCCTCCATACAGACCTTCTCCAGATTTTTCAGGTTTTGGGTCTGTCGCTGGGCAATAAGGACTTTCAGCTCCCTCCAAAGATTTCCTATTGGGTTCAGGTCTGGAGACTGGCTAGGCCACTCCTTAGTTACCCTGGCTGTATGTTTCGGGTCGTTGTCATGCTGGAAGACCCAGCCACGACCCATCTTCAATGCTCTTACTGAGGGAAGGAGGTTGTTGGCCAAGATCCATCCGCCCCTCAATACGGTGCAGTCGTCCTGTCCCCTTTGCAGAAAAGCATCCCCAAAGAATGATGTTTCCACCTCCATGCTTCACGGTTGGGATGGTGTTCTTGGGGTTGTACTCATCCTTCTTCTTCCTCCAAACACGGCGAGTGGAGTTTAGACCAAAAAGCTATATTTTTGTCTCATCAGACCACATGACCTTATCCCATTCCTCCTCTGGATCATCCAGATGGTCATTGGCACAATTCAGACGGGCCTGGACATGCACTGACTTAAGCAGGGGGACCTTGCGTGCGCTGCAGTATTTTAATCCATGACGGCGTAGTGTGTTACTAATGGTTTTCTTTGAGACTGTGGTCCCAGCTCTCTTCAGATCATTGACCAGGTCCTGCCGTGTAGTTCTGGGCTGATCCCTCACCTTCCTCATGATCATTGATGCCCCACGAGGTGAGATCTTGCATGGAGCCCCAGACCAAGGGTGATTGACCGTCATCTTGAACTTCTTCCATTTTCTAATAATTGCGCCAACAGTTGTTGCCTTCTCACCAAGCTGCTTGCCTATTGTCCTGTAGCCCATCCCATCCTTGTGCAGGTCTACAATGTTATCCCTGATGTCCTTACACAGCGCTCTGGTCTTGGCCATTGTGGAGAGGTTGGAGTCTGTTTGATTGAGTGTGTGGACAGGTGTCTTTTATACAGGTAACAAGTTCAAACAGGTGCAGTTAATACAGGTAATGAGTGGAGAACAGGAGGGCCTTAATGAAAAAACTAACAGGTCTGTGAGAGCCGGAATTCTTACTGGGTAGTAGGTGATCAAATAATTATGTCACGCAATAGAATGCAAATTAATTACTTAAAATCATACAATGTGATTTTCTGGATTTTTGTTTTAGATTCCGTCTCTCACAGTTGAAGTGTACCTATCTTAAAAATTACAGACCTCTACATGCTTTGTAAGTAGGAAAACCTGCAAAATCGGCAGTGTATCAAATACTTGTTCTCCCCACTGTAGCTCCAGCTTTTTTAGTCTGAACTCTCTCTTTCTCACTCTTTCTGTTCCAGGACTGGCCTCCATTATGAAGAGACTCCTGACTAAATATGATAACCTGTTTCAGATCTCCTTCCCCTACTCCACGGGCTGGCACGGTAAGAGAGAAACAACTCTCAGAAACAATATGATGAAACAAAATTAAACTGGCAAAGAAGTCTTTGCTATTATTTTTTTCTAGATTATAACAGAATAACATTATAACAGTCAAATTGCTTGGAGGGAATTATCTTGCTTCTTGAAAATGTGTGCATTAGAAGTTGCTATGTGTTTTCAAAATTCACAGATAAATTGGTCTACATGAAAAACTAAAGGCATGGAAACCGTACATGACTTGGTAACAGGAAATACGTTTATTTCCATGACAGAATTAAAAAGCAATTTTGGACTGACAAATATAGATATCTTCAAATACATGCAACTGAAAAGTTTCATATCAAGATATGTATGTAATCTTGAGTGTAATCTTGAGAGAATCCTATTTGAGTCAGAAAATCATATTGATATGATAGGTGAGATATACCAAGCCTTGCAGAGAGCAGAGAGCCGATCCAACTGACAATCTATTGGAAAAATATATCAACTACTGGAACCAAGATTTAAATAACTGATATTGGCATTGAGGCTTTCGGCTATCATTCTACTGTAGGCTATATATATATATATACTATCATCCTACTGTAGGATATATATACTATCATCCTACTGTAGAGTATATATATATATACTATCATTCTACTGTAGAGTATCTACTATCATCCTACTGTAGGCTATATATATACTATCATTCTACTGTAGAGTATCTACTATCATCCTACTGTAGGCTATATATATACTATCATCCTACTGTAGGCTATATATATATACTATCATCCTACTGTAGGATATATATACTATCATCCTACTGTAGAGTATATATATATATACTATCATTCTACTGTAGAGTATCTACTATCATCCTACTGTAGGCTATATATATACTATCATTCTACTGTAGAGTATCTACTATCATCCTACTGTAGGCTATATATATACTATCATCCTACTGTAGGCTATATATATATATACTATCATCCTACTGTAGGCTATATATATACTATCATCCTACTGTAGGCTATATATATATATACTATCATCCTACTGTAGGTTATATATCTATCGGCTATCATCCTACTGTAGGCTATATATATATACTATCATCCTACTGTAGAGTATCTACTATCATCCTACTGTAGGTTATATATATATATATATATATATATATATATATATATATATATATACTATCATCCTACTGTAGGTTATATATATATATATATATATATATATATATATATACACTATCATCCTACTGTAGGATATATATATACTATCATCCTACTGTAGAGTATCTACTATCATCCTACTGTAGGTTATATATATATATACTATCATCCTACTGTAGGTTATATATATACTATCATTCTACTGTAGGCTATATATATATATATATATATATATATATACTATCATCCTACTGTAGGTTATATATATATACTATCATCCTACTGTAGGCCATATATCTATCGGCTATCATCCTACTGTAGGTTATATATATATATATATATACCATCATCCTACTGTAGGTTATATATATATACTATCATCAAACTGTAGGTTATATATATATATACTATCATCAAACTGTAGGTTATATATATATACTATCATCCTACTGTAGGCTATATATATATATATATATATACTATCATCCTACTGTAGGTTATATATATATACTATCATCCTACTGTAGGCCATATATCTATCGGCTATCATCCTACTGTAGGTTATATATATATATACCATCATCCTACTGTAGGTTATATATATATACCATCATCCTACTGTAGGTTATATATATATATACTATCATCCTACTGTAGGTTATATATATATACTATCATCCTACTCTAGGCCATATATCTATCGGCTATCATCCTACTGTAGGTTATCTATCGGCTATCATTCTACTGTAGGTTATATATATACCATCATCCTACTGTAGGTTATATATATATACCATCATCCTACTGTAGGTTATATATATATACTATCATCCTACTGTAGGTTATATATATATACTATCATCCTACTCTAGGCCATATATCTATCGGCTATCATCCTACTGTAGGTTATCTATCGGCTATCATTCTACTGTAGGTTATATATATACCATCATCCTACTGTAGGTTATATATATATACCATCATCCTACTGTAGGTTATATATATATACTATCATCCTACTGTAGGTTATATATATATACTATCATCCTACTCTAGGCCATATATCTATCGGCTATCATCCTACTGTAGGTTATCTATCGGCTATCATTCTACTGTAGGTTATATATATACCATCATCCTACTGTAGGTTATATATATATATACTATCATCCTACTGTAGGTTATATATATATATATATATATATATATATATATACTATCATCCTACTGTAGGATATCTATCAGCTATCATCCTACTGTAGGTTATATATATATCGGCTATCATCCTACTGTAGAGTATCTACTATCATCCTACTGTAGGTTATATATCTATCGGCTATCATCCTACTGTAGGTTATATATCTATCGGCTATCATCCTACTGTAGGTTATATATCTATCGGCTATCATACTACTGTAGGCTATATATATCTATCGGCTATCATCCTACTGTAGGTTATATTTATCATACTACTGTAGGCTATATATCTATCGGCTATCATCCTACTGTAGGCTATATATCTATCGGCTATCATTCTACTGTAGGCTATATATCTATCGGCTATCATACTACTGCATGTTTATATATATATATATACTATCATCCTACTGTAGAGTATCTACTATCATCTCTACTGTAGGATATCTATCTACCATCATTCAACTGTAGGCTATCTATCATGCTCCTGTAGGATATATATTTATATATTTGTCTACAATCTTCCTACTGTAGAGTATCTACTATCCTACTGTAGGATATCTATCTATCGGCTATCATCCTGCTGTAGGATATATATCTACTATCATTCTACTCTAGGCTATCTACTTACTATTTGTATTTGTATTTATTAGGGATCCCCATTAGTTCCTGTCAAGGCAGCAGCTACTCTTCCTGGGGTTTATTATGGATCCCCATTAGTTCCTGCCAAGGCAGCAGCTACTCTTCCTGGGGTTTATTATGGATCCCCATTAGTTCCTGCCAAGGCAGCAGCTTCTCTTCCTGGGGTTTATTATGGATCCCCATTAGTTCCTGCCAAGGCAGCTGCTACTCTTCCTGGGGTTTATTATGGATCCCCATTAGTTCCTGCCAAGGCAGCAGCTACTCTTCCTGGGGTTTATTATGGATCCCCATTAGTTCCTGTCAAGGCGAGCAGCTACTCTTCCTGGGGTTTATTGTGGATCCCCATTAGTTCCTGCCAAGGCAGCAGCTTCTCTTCCTGGAGTTTATTATGGATCCCCATTAGTTCCTGCCAAGGCAGCTGCTACTCTTCCTGGGGTTTATTATGTATCCCCATTAGTTCCTGCCAAGGCAGCAGCTACTCTTCCTGGGGTTTATTATGGATCCCCATTAGTTCCTGCCAAGGCAGCAGCTACTCTTCCTGGGGTTTATTATGGATCCCCATTAGTTCCTGCCAAGGCAGCAGCTACTCTTCCTGGGGTTTATTATGGATCCCCATTAGTTCCTGTCAAGGCAGCAGCTACTCTTCCTGGGGTTTATTATGGATCCCCATTAGTTCCTGTCAAGGCAGCAGCTACTCTTGTTAGGCTATGGTTCAACCCAGCACTCAGAGAAACAACACGACAAAGGGAGTGGAAGAAACAAAAATATTTAATCAAAGTAAAAATTGTCTTAGTCCAAAAACAACTGAAGTAAAGGAACAGAGTGGGCTAGTCGGCTCCGGAGGAAGGAGAGGCTGAGGCAGGCAGGCAGGCAGGCAGGCAGGCAGACCGACAGGCAGGAAGGCAGGCAGGTTGGGAGATATGTCCGAAACTAAAGACCAAACAAACGACAGGTTAAGGAGAGTGGAGAGCCAGGCTGAAGACAAAGACAAAATAACTTTACTGGTGAGCCAAGTTACCGCTCTGGTAAGAACAACGATCTGGCGCCGGTGGAGAGCCATGCCCGGAATTAGTAGTGCAGGTTGATGAGAGAATAGGATGCAGCTGCGTAGGCAGGAATCACTGGAAACAACCCGCAGCTGCACAGGAGAGGCAGATCCTGAGCACGCCCTGATCCACTCCAGACACACCCACATAAAGGGGACAAACACACATACAGATACAACAGACAGAGGGGACAAAACAAGGAGGAAGGGAAACAGAAAAGGGAGAGACAAGCTGCCCACATAACAGTACCCCCCTCAATGGTCGCCACCTGGCGACCCACCAGGCCTGTCAGGGTTGCCGTGATGGAAGTCCGTGATCAGCTGAGGATCCAACACAAAACGCTTAGGGACCCAAGACCTCTCCTCTGGTCCATAACCTTCCCAATCGACCAGGTATTGGAGACCCCTACCCCGCCTCCGAGAGTCCAGGAGCCTACTGACGGTGTAGGCCGGATGGTCGTCAATGAGGCGAACAGGTGGAGGTGGATCAGCCGGCGGACACAAAAGGCTGGAGGACACAGGTTTCAGTTGGGAGACGTGGAAAGTAGGGTGTATCTTCATGGCTGAAGGCAACTTCAAACTTGAACCGCAGCGGGGTTGATGATGGACTCCACCACAAACGGACCCAGGTACCGAGGAGACAGCTTGCGTGATTTGGTACGGAGAGGTACGTTCTAGACGACAGCCAAACCTCTTGACCAGGATGAAACACAGGTGCGGGAGTCCTGCTCCTATCCGCTGTCATCTTGTTCCTGTCGGTGGTCCCGAAGCAACGCTTCCCGAGCGTCGCGCCACACTCTCTGGCAGCGGCGGAGGTTCTCCTGAACCGAAGGAACAGCCAATTCCTTCTCCTGAGCAGGAAACAGAGGGGGGTTGATAACCCATGGTAACTTTGAAGGGTGAAAGACCAGTGGCAGAGGTGGTGAGGGAGTTGTGGGCGTACTCTATCCAAGGCAGATGTTTGGCCCAGGATGATGGATGTTGAGCAGCCACACAACGAAGGGTTGCTTCGAGGTCTTGATTGGCTCTTTCTGTTTGACCGTTGGTCTGGGGATGAAACCCTGAGGATAGACTAACGGAAGCACCCAAAGCAGAACAGAAAACCTTCCAAACCCGGGAAGTAAACTGTGGGCCTCTATCAGATACGATGTCCACAGGTATTCCATGGGGACGGAATACATGTTGGACTAGGAGGTCCGCTGTCTCACTGGCAGACGGTAATTTTGGTAATGCTATATAGTGAACAGATTTAGAGAATCTGTCCACAATGGTAAGTATAGTATCATTACCTTCAGACTTGGGTAGGCCGGTGACAAAATCCATGGCTATGTGGGACCAGGGACGGCTGGGAACTGGGAGAGGGTAGCAGCAGCCCCGAAGGGGACTGATGGGAGGCTTTGCCCCGAGCACAGGTTGAACAGGCTGCCACAAAAGCCCGAACGTCAGTTTCCATTGAAGGCCACCAAAAATGTCTCCTAAGCAGCGTCAACGTACGTCTCATCCCAGGGTGACCAGCAAAACGGGAGGTGTGAATCCACTGCAACACCTGAGACCGGACCGTCTCGGGAACAAAGAGTAGGTTGGGAGGTCCATCACCCGGTCCCGGTCCGTGGCAAGTGCCGTCTTCACAAGAGACTCGATCTCCCACTGCACTGCCGCCACGACGCATGAGGAAGGTAGGGACTGCCTCAGGCTCGCTGGTCTCCGAAGGGTCAGCAAACTGGCGGGACAAAGCATCTGGTTTAACATTTCTTGACCCCGGTCTGTATGTAAGAATAAAGTTAAACCTACTAAAAACAGGGCCCATCTGGCTTGGCGTGAGTTGAGTCTCTTAGTGGCTTGGATGTAAGCCAAGTTTTTGTGGTCTGTCCAGACCACAAACGGCAGTTCAGCTCCATCCAGCCAGTGCCGCCATTCTTCCAGTGCAAGCTTGACCGCCAGCAGTTCCCGGTTTCCAACGTCCGTAATTCCGTTCTGTGGGTGACAATTTCTTGGAGAAAAAGCACAGGGGTGAAGCTTTTGGTCAGTGGGGGAGCGCTTGGGAGAGGACTGCTCCCACACCTGAGTCCGACGCGTCCCACCTCCACAACAAACTGCAGAGAGGTATTGGGGTGTATCAACACGGGGAGGTGGAAAACAGTTCCTTCAAAACCCCTACCGCCTGCTCCGCCTCAGGGGACCACCGAAAAGGACTTTAGGAGATGTGAGTCTTGTAAGGGGTGCCACCACTCTACTAAAACCCTTAATGAATCTACGGTAGAAGTTAGCAAAGCCCAAAATCGTTGAAGTTGCTTACGGGTGGTGGGTGTGGGCCATTCCGGTCACTGCCCGGATCTTCTCGGGGTCCGCCTTCACCTGCCCGCTCTCAATTATGAATCCAAGGAACGATGTAGACTGTTTGTGGAACTCACACTTCTCTGCTTTGACGTACAGCTTGTTCTCCAAGAGCCGTTGAAGGACTTGACGGACGTGTGACTCATGCTCCTCGGGTGACTTGGAAAAACAAGAATATCATCCAGGTATACAAAGACAAAACGGTTCAAAAATCCCTAAGAACATCGCTCACCATGGCTTGAAAACCGCAGGGGGCATTTGAAAGCCCAAAGGGCATGACCAAATACTCAAAATGTCCCAGTGGAGTGTTGAAAGCGGTTTTCCACTCATCTCCCCTTCGGATTCGGACAAGGTGATAAGCATTCCTGAGGTCGAGCTTGGAAAACACTGTGGCGCCATGCAGAGGTTCAAAAGCTGAGTTGATGAGTGGAAGGGGATACTTGTTTTTAACAGTTATGTTGTTTAAACCCTGAAATCGATACAGGGGCGTAACGACTTGTCCTTCTTTTCACGAAAAAGAAACCTGCACCCAAAAGGGAGACGACGAGGGACGGATTGCCCGAGACCAGAGAATCACCAATGTGCTGCTCCATTGCCTCTCTTTCGGTCGGGACAGATTGTATAACCGACTAGAGGGGCAAGGGAGCACCAGGAAGCAGTTCAATAGGGCAATCATAAGGCCTATGTGGTGGTAGAGACAGAGCCTTGTCCTTACTGAAAACCTCCGCTAAGTCATGGTATTCTTTGGGGACAGATGACAGATCAAGAGGAGCTGAGGGAGGAGTTGGGTTACACTTAGTGGGGGAACCGCTGACCTCAGGCACTCGGAATGGCAGTTAGTGCTCCAACTGAGAATGGTGTGACGTGTCCAATCAATTTGTGGGTTGTGAAGAGCCAACCAGGGGAAGCCAAGGATTAGGGAGGTAGCTGAGCCAGACATAACTCTTAGCTGAATGCTTTCACAATGATTGCCAGAAATCACTAGGGAAACGGGGGTGGTTTGATGAGTTATCTCCGCGAGGAGGCGCCATCAAGGGCTGTGACCCGAATGGGGGTAGGTAGTGTGGCTCCATGGGGATACGAGCTTGTGTAACGAACTGGTGGCTAATAAAGTTATCTTCTGCACCTGAGTCTATGGAGAGCTGAGAGTGGCAGGGAATGACTCTGGAAACGTAAGGTTACAGGTACTTGTAATCGGGGAATGATGGGTTCAGGATCTAACTCTGGGCTCGCAAGTAGACCCCACCGTTACGAGCGAGCCTTGTCTTTTGGCCGCTTAGGGCATGTAGCCAGAATGTGTGTGGCGTCTCCACAGTACAGGCACTCACCCGCCTGGAGGCGCCGTTGCCGCTCTGCTGGAGGTAGTCGAGCCTCGACCCACTTGCATAGGTTCCTCCTCTGTGCTCGGGATGGAATCAGGAACAAGAAGCTGCCGACTCCGGAGAGGCGAGACTCGAGTGGTTGAAGGCTGGGAACTCGTCCTCCTAGATGTGGCCGATCGCCTCTCTCCCGAGCCTCCCGCAACGATTGTCTAGCTTGATGGACAGGGAAACGGAGAATGTAAATCATGTGGCTCATCACGAGCAGCCAGTTCATCCTTAATGGCTTCATTCAAACCGTTTAGAAATGCTCCTTGAAGTGCCACATTGTTCCACTTGAGTCCGCTGCTAACGTCCAGAACTCAATGAGAGTACTCTGCCACACTGTTAGAACCCTGCCTCAAATTAAAAAGTATCTTGGAGGAATTACCCACATGGTCAGGATGGTCAAAAACAGTCTTCAATTTAGCAGAGAAATCAGCAAAAAGTCAATCCAGTCAAAGTTTGATCTGAGCACACAGCCTCAGCCCAAACCAGAGCTTTCCCCTCTTAACAGCCCCAGAACATAATGTACCTTAGATGAATCAGTAGAAAACGACAGTGGTCTCTGCCGAAAAAATCAAGTCACACTGAAGCAAAAATCCCCGGCACTTGTCCAATTCTCCATTGAACGGTTCAGGCGACGTGACAGGGGGTTCCCGATGGAACGAAGCCTGCCTAGTGTCCGAGGAAACAACTTGGGGGTGCATCAAACTGGGGTCAGAGAGAGATGGAGAACTGATAACAGACAATTTAGAGACGTGTGTAGTTAACTGAGTCACCTGGTTCAGCAGTTGATGATTATCTTCCACAAGAGTCCGAATCAACTGGTCATGCTGTCCTAGCAACGTTCCTTGAGCCTGGATAGCTTGTTGGAAGCTGTCTTTGTTTGCCCGTGCTGTTTCTCTGTTGGGTCCATGGCCAGAACGTTCTGTTAGGCTATGGTTCAACCCAGCACTCAGAGAAACAACACGACAAAGGGGAGTGGAAGAAACAAAAATATTTAATCAAAGTAAAAATTGTCTTAGTCCAAAAACAACTGAAGTAAAGGAACAGAGTGGGCTAGTCGGCTCCGGAGGAAGGAGAGGCTGAGGCAGGCAGGCAGGCAGGCAGGCAGGCAGGCAGGCAGGCAGGCAGGCAGGCAGGCAGGCAGGCAGGCAGACCGACAGGCAGGAAGGCAGGCAGGTTGGGAGATATGTCCGAAACTAAAGACAAAACAAACGACAGGTTAAGGAGAGTGGAGAGCCAGGCTGAAGACAAAGACAAAATAACTTTACTGGTGAGCCAAGTTACCGCTCTGGTAAGAACAACGATCTGGCGCCGGTGGAGAGCCATGCCCCGGAATTAGTAGTGCAGGTTGATGAGAGAATAGGATGCAGCTGCGTAGGCAGGAATCACTGGAAACAACCCGCAGCTGCACAGGAGAGGCAGATCCTGAGCACGCCCCCTGATCCACTCCAGACACACCCACATAAAGGGGACAAACACACATACAGATACAACAGACAGAGGGGACAAAACAAGGAGGAAGGGAAACAGAAAAGGGAGAGACAAGCTGCCCACATAACAACTCTTCCTGGGGTTTATTATGGATCCCTATTAGTTCCTGCCAAGGCAGCATCTACTCTTCCTGGGGTTTATTATGTATCCCCATTAGTTCCTGTCAAGGCAGCAGCTACTCTTCCTGGGGTCCAAACATATTAAAGCACTTACATTACATATAAAATGAAAGATAAAACAGTACATCATATAACATTATTACACCACTACATATCTACAATACAAAATGTTTAATACCACCACACAACAATATTACAATGTGTGCGTATGCATGTGTTTATACCTTTGTGTGTCTCTTCACAGTCCCCGTTGTTCCATAAGGTGTATGTTTACCTGTTTATTAAATCTGATTCTACTGCTTGCATCAGTTACCTGATGTGGAATAGAGTTCCATGTAGTCATGGCTCTATGTAGTACTGTGCACCTCCCATAGTCTGTTCTTGGGGACTGTGAAGAGACCTCTGGTGGCATGTCTTGTGGGGTATGCATAGGTTTCCGAGCTGTATGATAGTAGTTTAAACAGAGAGCTCGGTACATTCACCTTGTCAACACCTCTTACAAAAATAAGCAGTGATGAAGTCAATCTCTCTTCCACTTTGAGCCAGGAGAGATTGACATGCATATTATTCATGTTAGCTCTCTGTGTACATCCAAGGGCCAGCCGTGCTGCCCTGTTCTGAGCCAACTGCAATTTTCCTAAGTCCCTCTTTTTGGCACCTGACCACACGACTGAACAGTAGTCCAGGTGTGACAAAACTAGGGCCTGTAGGACCTGCCTTGTTGATAGTGTTGTTAAGAAGGTAGAGCAGCGCTTTATTATGGACAGACTTCTCCCCATCTTAGCTACTGTTGTATCAATATGTTTTGACCATGACAGTTTACAATCCAGGGTTACTCCAAGCAGTTTAGTCTCCTCAACTTGCTCAATTTACACATTATTCATTACGAGATTTAGTTGCGGTTTAGCTTTTAGTGAATGATTTGTCCCAAATACAATGCTTTTAGTTTTGGAAATATTTAGGACAAACGTATTCCTTGCTACCCATTCCGAAACTAACTGCAGCTCTTTGTTAAGTGTTGCTGTCATTTCAGTTGCTGTAGTAGCTGACATGTATAGTGTTGAGTCATCCGGATACATAGACACACTGGCTTTACTCAAAGCCAGTGGCATGTCGTTAGTAAAGATTGAAAAAAGTAAGGGGCCTAGACAGCTGCCCTGGGGAATTCCTGATTCTACCTGGATTATGTTTGAGAGGCTTCCATCAAAGACATTTACATTTACATTTACATTTACATTTACATTTACATTTGGAATGTAAATCAAAGAACACCCTCTGTGTTCTGTTAGACAGGTAACTCTTTATCCACAAATATATATATATATATGACCATCGGGTTCTTGGTCACCTCCCTGACCAATATGATGATATTGTTATTAATATGGGTTATGCATAATAAGCTTCTAAATTGTAGCCTCTGTCTCTTTGCGCAATACGCACTCATCGTGTCCGCTGGCCTCTCTCCTTAAACAATGCTGTTGGAGTCCCTGTGCTCCGCTGGCCTCTCTCCTTAGCTCTTGGAGTCCCTGTGCTCCGCTGGCCTCTCTCCTTAGCCCTTGGAGTCCCGTGCAGAAAAAGCTAGACTAGAATAGCTTGCTGGACATGATTATTTGTAGCATTTCTTATACCAATAGACTATTCGAAGAGGGACGCAAGCTCTTGTTTGCTGAATGTTAAATACAGCAGCCAATAGAACTCACGGGTACTTTAAAAGAAGAGTGAACGCTCAATGGTGGTAGGTTATAGCAATTATTTATTCAAACACATAGCTACAGTGCCTTGCAAAAGTATTCATCCCCCTTGGCATTGTTCCTATTTTGTTGCATTACAACCTGTAATTTAAATGGATTTTATTTGGATTTCATGTAATGGATATTCATGTAATAAATATTTTGCAAAGTGGTAGGCATGTTGTGTAAATCAAATGATACAAAAATCTATTTCAATTTTAGGTTGTAAGGCAACAAAATAGGAAAAATGCCAAGGGGGTGAATACTTTCGCAAGCCACTGTATTCAGTCTTTGTAAAGAGAAGTGAAAGCCTTCTGCAGCTAATTCTAGTCCTATATTATTCAAGGCTGTCATTAGAATGATGAAGATAAGGACAACGAAACTTATTTCATTTATCTGTAGAAAGCGAGAAAGGAATGAAGCAACAGCCGGCTGCAACCGGGAGACCAATGGGGCGGCGCACAATTGGCCAGCGTCGTCCAGGGTAGGGGAGGGAATGGCCGGCAGGGAGGTAGCTCAGTTGGTAGAGCATGGCGTTTGCAACGCCAGGGTTGTGGGTTCGAATCCCACGGAGGGCCAGTATGAAAAAGAAAAAGAATAATGTATGCACTAACTGTAAGTCGCTCTGGATAAGAGCATCTGCTAAATAATGTAAATGTAAATGTAAATGAAAGAGGAGGTAGGCTAATAACATTAGGGGAAATATTATGAAAGGCATGAGTCAGCCTACTAATTATACAAATAGGCCTATTATATTTCACAATTAAAATCTAATTCTCTATACTTGTAACTTTGTAGGCCGCATCACCAGAATCACATGTTCTCTCCTGCTTTATCATGGTTTGAATGATGTGTGTAATTCCACTACATATAATACAGTATAATACAACACAGTACAGTAATACAGTTCACACTCAAAAAGATTAGCCTACTGGAGCTAAAGTGGGGAAAAAAAGTATTTAGTCAGCCACCAATTGTGCAAGTTCTCCCACTTAAAAAGATGAGAGAGGCCTGTAATTTTCATCATAGGTACACGTCAACTATGACAGACAAATTGAGAAAAAAAATCCAGAAAATCACATTGTAGGATTTTTTATGAATTTATTTGCAAATTATGGTGGAAAATAAGTATTTGGTCACCTACAAACAAGCAAGATTTCTAGCTCTCACAGACCTGTAACTTCTTCTTTAAGAGGCTCCTCTGTCCTCCACTCGTTACCTGTATTAATGGCACCTGTTTGAACTTGTTATCAGTATAAAAGACACCTGTCCACAACCTCAAACAGTCACACTCCAAACTCCACTATGGCCAAGACCAAAGAGCTGTCAAAGGACACCAGAAACAAAATTGTAGACCTGCACCAGGCTGGGAAGACTGAATCTGCAATAGGTAAGCAGCTTGGTTTGAAGAAATCAACTGTGGGAGCAATTATTAGGAAATGGAAGACATACAAGACCACTGATAATCTCCCTCGAACTGGGGCTCCACGCAAGATCTCACCCCGTGGGGTCAAAATGATCACAAGAACGGTGAGCAAAAATCCCAGAACCACACGAGGGGACCTAGTGAATGACCTGCAGAGAGCTGGGACCAAAGTAACAAAGCCTACCATCAGTAACACACTACGCCGCCAGGGACTCAAATCCTGCAGTGCCAGACATGTCCCCCTGCTTAAGCCAGTACATGTCCAGGCCCGTCTGAAGTTTGCTAGAGTGCATTTGGATGATCCAGAAGAGGATTGGGAGAATGTCATATGGTCAGATGAATCCAAAATAGAACTTTTTGGTAAAAACTCAACTCGTTGTGTTTGGAGGACAAAGAATGCTGAGTTGCATCCAAAGAACACCATACCTACTGTGAAGCATGGGGGTGGAAACATAATGCTTGGGGGCTGTTTTTCTGCAAAGGGACCAGGACCACTGATCCGTGTAAAGGAAAGAATGAATGGGGCCATGTATCGTGAGATTTTGAGTGAAAACCTTCCATCAGCAAGGGCATTGAAGATGAAACGTGGCTGGGTCTTTCAGCATGACAATGATCCCAAACACACCACCCGGGCAACGAAGGAGTGGCTTCGTAAGAAGCATTTCAAGGTCCTGGAGTGGCCTAGCCAGTCTCCAGATCTCAACCCCATAGAAAATCTTTGGAGGGAGTTGAAAGTCTGTGTTGCCCAGTGACAGCCCCAAAACATCACTGCTCTAGAGATCTGCATGGAGGAATGGGCCAAAATACCAGCAACAGTGTGTGAAAACCTTGTGAAGACTTACAGAAAACGTTTGACCTGTGTCATTGCCAACAAAGGGTATATAAAAAAGTATTGAGAAACTTTTGTTATTGACCAAATACTTATTTTCCACCATAATTTGCAAATAAATTCATAAAAAATCCTACAATGTGATTTTCTGGATTTTTTTTCCTCATTTTGTCTGTCATAGTTGACGTGTACCTATGATGAAAATTACAGGCCTCTCTCATCTTTTTAAGTGTTGAGGATCAGCATGGCAGATGTGTTGTTACCTACCCTTACCACCTGGGGGCGGCCCGTCAGGAAGTCCAGGATCCAGTTGCAGAGAGAGGTGTTTAGTCCCAGGGTCCTTAGCTTAGTGAAGCTTGATCAATTAGTATATTTGAGTTTAACCATCATTTTTGTTGTAATATTTGTTCTGTCAATGTGCAGGGGTACCAGGTAATTGAGGTAGCTATGTACATACACTACCGTTCAACAGTTTGGGGTCACTTAGAAATGTCCTTGTTTTGGAAAGAAAAGCAATTTTTTTGGCCATTAAAATAACATCAAATTGATCAGAAATACAGTTTTGACATTGTTAATGTTGTAAATGGCTATTGTAGCTGGAAACGGCTGATTGTTTAATGGAATATCTACATAGGCATACAGAGGCCCATTATCAGCAACCATCAGTCCTGTGTTCCAATGGCACGTTTTGTTTGCTAATCCAAGTTTATCATTTTAAAAGGCTAATTGATCATTAGAAAACCCTTTTGCAATTATGTTAGCACAGCTGAAAATTGTTGTGCTGATTAAAGAAGCAATAAAACTGGCCTTCTTGAGACTAGTTGAATATCTGGAGCATCAGCAATGGTGGGTTGGATTACAGGCTCAAAATGGCCAGAAACAAATAACTTTCTTCTGAAACTCGTCAGTCTATTCTTGTTCTGAGAAATGAAGGCTATTCCATGCGAGAAATTAGCAAGAAACTGAAGATCTCGTACAACGCTGTGTACTACTCCCTTCACAGAACAACGCGAACTGGCTCTAACCAGAATAGAAAGAGGAGTGGGAGGCCCCGGTGCACAACTGAGCAAGAGGACAAATACATTAGAGTGTCTAGTTTGAGAAACAGGCGCCTCACAGGTCCTCAACTGGCAGCTTCATTATATAGTACCCGCAAAACACCAGTCTCAACGTCAACAGTGAAGAGGCGACTCTGGGATGCTGACCTTCTAGGCAGAGTTGCAAAGAAAAAGCCATATGGAGAACATTGTTTCTGAATAAGATATGAGAAGTCAGAGGCCAGAATGATGGAAAACATTGTTTCTGTTCTAAGCTGAGTATCAGTATACATGGCTCTAACCTGCCAGAACTTTCCACAGGTCAACTGGTCAGAACTCCTATCTACAGGTCAACAGGTCAGAACTCCTATCCACAGGTCAACTGGTCAGAACTCATATCCACAGGTCAACAGGTCAGAACTCATATCCACAGGTCAACTGGTCAGAACTCCTATCCACAGGTCAACTGGTCAGAACTCATATCCACAGGTCAACTGGTCAGAACTCCTATCCACAGGTCAACTGGTCAGAACTCCTATCCACAGGTCAACTGGTCAGAACTCCTATCCACAGGTCAACTGGTCAGAACTCATATCCACAGGTCAACTGGTCAGAACTCATATCCACAGGTCAACTGGTCAGAACTCATATCCACAGGTCAACTGGTCAGAACTCCTATCCACAGGTCAACAGGTCAGAACTCATATCCACAGGTCAACAGGTCAGAACTCCTATCCACAGGTCAACTGGTCAGAACTCCTATCCACAGGTCAACAGGTCAGCTCATATTTATGTAGAAGGTCATTGATCTGGCCACAAAGAATCGCTTTGCTCCAGCGGAGGACAATAGCGCTACAAAGTGTATGAGTTGGTCCCCAATGGCACCCTATTCCCTGTATAGTGCACTACTGTTGACCAGCTGACCCGTGGATTGAAGCAGTCAAACAGGGTAGGTATTGGTGTTTCCTCACTGTTAAGGGGAGACACTAATCTCTCAGTGGAGTCAGTAATGTTGTGAGTGTGTGTATTGGTGATGGTGTCAGCAGCATTGAGTTGTTAGTTCATTATCAGGGGTCCGTCTCGCCTGCGGCTTAACTGATTAAAGAGCAGGGTGTCGTTACCGTGGCTACGGCCAGGCGGCTCGTTAGGTGCTGGTCTCCAGTCCTTAATTAGTTTTGTTTAAAGGAGGGATAGTGAAGTCACCTCCACAGGGCTGCCACATGCCAGGGCTGTCATTACCCTTTATTTGCCAGGGCTGTCATTACCCTTTATTTGCCAGGGCTGTCATTACCCTTTATTTGCCAGGGCTGTCATTACCCTTTATTTGCCAGGGCTGTCATTACCCTTTATTTGCCAGGGCTGTCATTACCCTTTATTTGCCAGGGCTGTCATTACCCTTTATTTGCCAGGGCTGTCATTACCCTTTATTTGCCAGGGCTGTCATTACCCCTTTATTTGCCAGGGCTGACATTACCCTTTATTTGCCAGGGCTGTCATTACCCTTTATTTGCCAGGGCTGTCATTACCCTTTATTTGCCAGGGCTGTCATTACCCTTTATTTGCCAGGGCTGTCATTACCCTTTATTTGCCAGGGCTGACATTACCCTTTATTTGCCAGGGCTGTCATTACCCTTTATTTGCCAGGGCTGTCATTACCCTTTATTTGCCAGGGCTGTCATTACCCTTTATTTGCCAGGGCTGTCATTACCCTTTATTTGCCAGGGCTGTCATTACCCTTTATTTGTCAGGGCTGTCATTACCCTTTATTTGCCAGGGCTGTCATTACCCTTTATTTGGCAGGGCTGTCATTACCCTTTATTTGCCAGGGCTGTCATTACCCTTTATTTGGCAGGGCTGTCATTACCCTTTATTTGCCAGGGCTGTCATTACCCTTTATTTGTCAGGGCTGTCATTACACTGAGATAGAGGGGAGAGTTACATGGGAAGAGACACTTGAGCTCCTCTGAGGACGAGGATAGGGGGCTGTCTGGCCCAAACCCATAGTCTAACCGGACAATTACCATTTATAGATAGTCTCAAACCCTAAAACATCTAGAGAGTAGAGAAATGTCCAGAGTAGAGTTTAATAGAGTTTAGCATGAATGTCCAGAATGTAACAGAGGAAATGAATAGCTGTGTGAGTGGAGCAGTGTAGAATAAGGAGAGGAGAGGAAACAGGATTAATGTGATTTAACTAGCATGATACGCTGTTCATTCATTCATTATATGGGGATAGGAGAGGAGCTTATAGGGATTGGGAGCGTAGCCAAACCTTTGGTTCTCACAGCCTTTTATAACTTAATATGTTCATATGCACCATGAAGAAACCTTCCTTCCAGCAGGCGCCTTTATGGTGCAGGGAGGGAGAGAGGCTCATGGGTCCATACATCCACACTACACGTCCTGCCAGTCTTCACTAAGCCTGTAGTCTACGGTAGAGACCTGCCAGTCTTCACTAAGCCTGTGGTCTACAGTAGAGACCTGCCAGTCTTCACTAAGCCTGTGGTCTACAGTAGAGACCTGCCAGTCTTCACTAAGCCTGTGGTCTACAGTAGAGACCTGCCAGTCTTCACTAAGCCTGTAGTCTACAGTAGAGACCTGCCAGTCTTCACTAAGCCTGTAGTCTCACGGTAGAGACCTTGCCAGTCTTCACTAAGCCTGTGGTCTACAGTAGATAACTCCTTTCACTCTCTCCCCCTCTCTCTCCTCCGCCCAGGTGCCCCCACCGGTCCCTATCTTAAAGAGGACCAGTCCCACTGGCAGCTCCATGCTCACTATTACCCCCCTGCTCCGCTCCGCCACCGTACGCAAGTTCATGGTGGGATACGAAATGCTGGCGCAGGAGCAGAGAGACCTTACACCTGAACAGGTAAAACATTTGGGAAACAGTATTACTGCAACATATGCTATAAGGCCAGAGGAGGTGTTGTATATGGCCAATATATCGGCTAAGGGCTGTTCTTAGGAACGACAAAACTCTCTCACAGCCGTGGTATATTGGCCATATATCACAAACCCCGAGTGCCTTATTGCTATTATAAACTGGTTACCAACGTAATTAGAGCAGTAAAACTAAATGTTTTGTCATACCCGTGGTATACAGTCTGATATACCATGGCTTTCAGCCAATCAGAATTCAGTGCTCGAACCACCCAGTTTATAAATAAGCACAGATCTTCATTGGTCTAAAACATTCAGTAATTAGCTAAAGTATTCCAATGTGTCCATGTTATTTACAGCAGCTCCTAATAAAGTTATCAGGCTACCTGTGTAACTCTGAGGGTAGGTCCAGGCTGTAACTCTGAGGGTAGGTCCAGGCTGTAACTCTGAGGGTAGGTCCAGGCTGTAACTCTGAGGGTAGGTCCAGGCTGTAACCCTGAGGGTAGGTCCAGGCTGTAACCCTGAGGGTAGGTCCAGGCTGTAACCCTGAGGGTAGGTCCAGGCTGTAACCCTGAGGGTAGGTCCAGGCTGTAACTCTGAGGGTAGGTCCAGGCTGTAACTCTGAGGGTAGGTCCAGGCTGTAACTCTGAGGGTAGGTCCAGGCTGTAACCCTGAGGGTAGGTCCAGGCTGTAACTCTGAGGGTAGGTCCAGGCTGTAACCCTGAGGGTAGGTCCAGGTTGTAACTCTGAGGGTAGGTCCAGGCTGTAACTCTGAGGGGTAGGTCCAGGCTGTAACCCTGAGGGTAGGTCCAGGCTGTAACTCCTGAGGGTAGGTCCAGGCTGTAACCCTGAGGGTAGGTCCAGGCTGTAACTCTGAGGGTGGGTCCAGGCTGTAACCCTGAGGGTGGGTCCAGGCTGTAACCCTGAGGTAGGTCCAGGCTGTAACCCTGAGGGTAGGTCCAGGCTGTAACCCTGAGGGGTAGGTCCAGGCTGTAACCCTGAGGGTAGGTCCAGGCTGTAACCCTGAGGGTAGGTCCAGGCTGTAACTCTGAGGGTAGGTCCAGGCTGTAACCCTGAGGGTAGGTCCAGGCTGTAACCCTGAGGGGGTAGGTCCAGGCTGTAACCCTGAGGGTAGGTCCAGGCTGTAACTCTGAGGGTAGGTCCAGGTTGTAACTCTGAGGGTAGGTCCAGGTTGTAACTCTGAGGGTAGGTCCAGGCTGTAACCCTGAGGGTAGGTCCAGGCTGTAACCCTGAGGGTAGGTCCAGGCTGTAACTCTGAGGGTAGGTCCAGGCTGTAACTCTGAGGGTAGGTCCAGGCTGTAACCCTGAGGGTAGGTCCAGGCTGTAACCCTGAGGGTGGGTCCAGGCTGTAACTCTGAGGGTAGGTCCAGGGTGTAACTCTGAGGGTAGGTCCAGGGTGTAACACTGAGGGTAGGTCCAGGCTGTAACTCTGAGGGTAGGTCCAGGCTGTAACTCTGATAGACTCCTCCTTCTGCAGTGGGATCCTTCCTATCTGGTCATTAAACATGGACAGCACTGTTCCACTCCTCTGGTGTCCCTTTTCAGGTCACAAATATTGCTGCTGTGATGGCACACTGTGGTATTTCACCCAGTAGATATGGGAGTTTATCAAGATTGGATTTGTTTTCAAATTCTTTGTGGATCTGTGTAATCTGAAGGAAATATGTGTCTCTAATATGGTCATACATTTGTCTGGTGGTTTGGAAGTGCAACTCAGTCTCCACCTCATTTTGTGGGCAGTGTGCTCATAGCCTGTCTTCTCTTGAGAGCCAGGTCTGCCTACGGTGGCCTTTCTCAATAGCAAGGCTATGCTCACTGAGTCTGTACATAAGCAGGTAAACAAAATGTTAGGTTACACCAACAGCAAAAACCATCCTAATCTGTGAGGTGTAAGGCTAGTTGAGAGCTCCGTGAACATTTTTAGAAGCATTTGACCAGAACGTCTAAGTTTGAACATTAGTCATGAAGATTAGGCTATTTTGTTCCTTAATTCCTGAAGTTTGGGTCAGTCACAGTGGTCAGATATTCTGTCACTGTGTACTCTCTGTTCTGGGCCAAATAACATTCTAGTTTGCTCTGTTTTTTTGTTGATTCTTTCCAATATTTCAAGTAATTATCTTTTCGTTTTCTCATGATTTGACAAATTGGGGCTGGCGCACAATTGGCCCAGAGTCGTCCAGGGTAGGGGAGGGAATGGCCGGCAGGGGATGTAGCTCAGTTGGTAGAGCATGGCGTTTGCAACGCCAGGGTTGTGAGTTCGATTCCCACGGGGGGCCAGTATGAAAAAAATAATAATAATGCACTCACTAACTGTAAGTTGCTCTGGATAAGAGCGTCTGCTAAATGACTAAAATGTAAATGTAAATGATTTGGTTGGGTCAAAATTTATTTCTGTCCTGGGGCCCCCTATATTATCTCTCTCTATATACAGTGGGGGAAAAAAGTATTTAGTCAGCCACCAATTGTGCAAGTCCTCCCACTTAAAAAGATGAGAGAGGCCTGTGATTTCCATCATAGGTACACGTCAACTATGACAGACAAAATGAGAAAATAAAATCCAGAAAATCACATTGTAGGATTTTTTATGAATTTATTTGCAAATTATGGTGGAAAATAAGTATTTGGTCAATAACAAAAGTTTCTCAATACTTTGTTATATACCCTTTGTTGGCAATGACACAGGTCAAATGTTTTCTGTAAGTCTTCACAAGGTTTTCACACACTGTTGCTGGTATTTTGGCCCATTCCTCCATGCAGATCTCCTCTAGAGCAGTGATGTTTTGGGGCTGTCGCTGGGCAACACAGACTTTCAACTCCCTCCAAAGATTTTCTATGGGGTTGAGATCTGGAGACTGGCTAGGCCACTCCAGGACCTTGAAATGCTTCTTACGAAGCCATTCCTTCGTGCCCGGCGGTGTGTTTGGGATCATTGTCATGCTGGAAAGACCCAGCCACGTTTCATCTTCAATGCCCTTGCTGATGGAAGGAGGTTTTCACTCAAAATCTCACGATACATGGCCTATTCATTCTTTCCTTTACGGATCAGTCGTCCTGGTCCCTTTGCAGAAAAAACAGCCCCAAAGCATGATGTTTCCACCCCCATGCTTCACAGTAGGTATGGTGTTCTTTGGATGCAACTCAGCATTCTTTGTCCTCCAAACACGACGAGTTGAGTTTTTACCAAAAGTTCCATTTTGGTTTCATCTGACCATATGACATTCTCCCCAATCCTCTTCTGGATCATCCAAATGCACTCTAGCAAACTTCAGACGGGCCTGGACATGTACTGGCTTAAGCAGGGGGACACGTCTGGCACTGCAAGATTTGAGTCCCTGGCGGCGTAGTGTTACTGATGGTAGGCTTTGTTACTTTGGTCCCAGCTCTCTGCAGGTCATTCACTAGGTCCCCCCCGTGTGGTTCTGGGATTTTTGCTCACCGTTCTTGTGATCATTTGACCCCACGGGGTGAGATCTTGCGTGGAGCCCCAGATCGAGGGAGATTATCAGTGGTCTTGTATGTCTTCCATTTCCTAATAATTGCTCCCACAGTTGATTTCTTCAAACCAAGCTGCTTACCTATTGCAGATTCAGTCTTCCCAGCCTGGTGCAGGTCTACAATTTTGTTTCTGGTGTCCTTTGACAGCTCTTTGGTCTTGGCCATAGTGGAGTTTGGAGTGTGACTGTTTGAGGTTGTGGACAGGTGTCTTTTATACTGATAACAAGTTCAAACAGGTGCCATTAATACAGGCAACGAGTGGAGGACAGAGGAGCCTCTTAAAGAAGAAGTTACAGGTCTGTGAGAGCCAGAAATCTTGCTTGTTTGTAGGTGACCAAATACTTATTTTCCACCATAATTTGCAAATAAATTCATTAAAATCCTACAATGTGATTTTCTGGATTTTTTTCCTTCTCATTTGTCTGTCATAGTTGACGTGTACCTATGATGAAAATTACAGGTCTCTCTCATCTTTTTAAGTGGGAGAACTTGCACAATTGGTGGCTGACTAAATACTTTTTTCCCCCACTGTATACTATCCCTCTCTCTCTCCCTATACTGTCTCTCTCTCTCCCTATATTATATCAATCTCTCTCTCTCCCTATATCATATATCATGGTCCTCTGTAGCTCAATTGGTAGAGCATGGCGCTTGTAACGTAAAAATATATGCACACATGACTAAGTCGCTTTGGATAAAAGCGTCTGCTAAATGGCATATTATTATTATTATCTCTCTCTCCCCCTATATTATCTCTCTCTCTCCTATATTATCTCTCTCTCTCCCTATATTATCTCTCTCTCCCTATATTATATCTCTCTCTCCCTATATTATCTCTCTCTCTCCCCTATATTATCTCTCTCTCTCCCTATATTATCTCTCTTCCCCCCTATATTATCTCTCTCCAAATATTATCTATCTCCCTATATTATTTATCTCTCTCCCCCTATATTATCTCTCTCTCTCTCAGTGCATGCTGGGAGTGTTTTGTAGTTGAGAGGTCATGTGGAGGGCTCTGTCCTTACTTATTTTCTTGATTCTTTCCTTGGTCTTTTCTTTCAATGTTTATTTTCTATAGTGGAGTGTGAACACACTGTTAGTTTAGCGGTACCCACTGTTTTTGTTAAAAGTTAGGGAGTAAAAGGACAGAGTTTTAGTTTCCTGGGGTTTGAACAGTGTGGTGTGTGCGATGGCTTCGCAGCCTAGCGTGGAGGAAACGCTGTCGTTATGGCATGGATTCAGGTGTGTTCCTGAGAATGGAGTTAAGGTGGAGGAGGTTCTGCTCGCGGTTTGCGAACAGGTAGGAGATTAATTTATACATTCTGCATCCAGAATGAACAAAGCTGTGGTTGTGTTCATGAAAATAGTAAATTTAGTGGGCAGGCTGATTTCTAGTGGAATATTTGTAAGGGACATGTTGGTGCCGATTTCTCCTCTTTTGACTCCTTCGACAAGGGTGGTAGTTGCGAATCTGCCTCCGTTTATTACGGATGATCAAATCCGGAAAGAGCTGAGTCGTTTTGTTAAGTTCGCTTGCGGTTTCCGTGTACTGTCTGCAGGTTTTCAGGCAGATGCCGCTAAGCATGTTGTTTTGTTCCGGAGGCAAGTGTTCATGTTTCTGAATAACAATGAGCAACAGTTAAATGTGCATTTTAAAGTGAGGCAGGGGGAGGGGCTCTATGGTTACAAGCGCCAGTGGGGGGAGAGAAAGGGCAGGTGGTCAGGATGGGAGATGGAGATGTGAGGAGGAGGAAGGTGAGTCTGAGGAAGAGGACGATGAGGAGGATTTCTTTTCTGACTCGGTCCTCAATGGGTCCATAGCTGACAGCCAGTCAGGCAGAGGGGTCAAAGTACACAGTGAGGGAACTGTCAAGGTTCCTGAATGAGACTCAAGGGAAAAAATAAGGTTAATCTTTAAGCTTTTTTTTGCGATCCGGGAAAGTTTATAAGATCAGTACAGCATGCTATGAAAAAAGAGGGCATGGTGTCCTCTCACCCAGGAAATGTTTTAGGTTGAGGGAAGTGGGTCACAGCCGTACGTGAAGGTCTACCTTCAGATGCTGTTTAGATGAATAGTTATTTTCTGGCATTGGGACTTTTTGAGCTTTGCTATTGGTCTCTTTCTTTGCTGGCTTTTCTCCCACTTCTTATGGAGACTCTTCGGGTAGGCTCGCTTAATATACAGTGGGGAAAAAAAGTATTTAGTCAGCCACCAATTGTGCAAGTTCTCCCACTTAAAAAGATGAGAGAGGCCTGTAATTTTCATCATAGGTACACGCCAACTATGACGGACAAAATGAGAAAAAAATCCAGAAAATCACATTGTAGGATTTTTAATGAATTTATTTGCAAATTATGGTGGAAAATAAGTATTTGGTCAATAACAAAAGTTTCTCAATACTTTGTTATATACCCTTTGTTGGCAATGACACAGGTCAAACGTTTTCTGTAAGTCTTCACAAGGTTTCCACACACTGTTGCTGGTATTTTGAGCCCATTCCTCAATGCAGATCTCTCTAGAGCAGTGATGTTTTGGAGCTGTCGCTGGGCAACACGGACTTTCAACTCCCTCCAAAGATTTTCTATGGGGTTGAGATCTGGAGACTGGCTAGGCCACTCCAGGACCTTGAAATGCTTCTTAAGCCACTCCTCGTTCCCGGGCGGTGTGTTTGGGATCATTGTCATGCTGAAAGACCCAGACACGTTTCATCTTCAATGCCCTTGCTGATGGAAGGAGGTTTTCACTCAAAATCTCACGTATACATGGCCCCATTCATTCTTTCCTTTACACGGATGAGTCGTCCTGGTCCCTTTGCAGAAAAACAGCCCCAAAGCATGATGTTTCCACCCCATGCTTCACAGTAGGTATGGTGTTCTTTGGATGCAACTCAGCATTCTTTGTCCTTCAAACACGACGAGTTGAGTTTTTACCAAAAGTTATATTTTGGTTTCATCTGACCATATGACATTCTCCCAATCCCTTCTGGATCATCCAAATGCACTCTAGCAAACTTCAGACGGGCCTGGACATGTACTGGCTTAAGCAGGGGGACACGTCTTGCACTGCAGGATTTGAGTCCCTAGCGGCGTAGTGTGTTACTGATGGTAGGCTTTGTTACTTTGGTCCCAGCTCTCTGCAGGTCATTCACTAGGTCCCCCCCGTGTGGTTCTGGGATTTTTGCTCACCGTTCTTGTGATCATTTTGACGCCACGGGGTGAGATCTTGCGTGGAGACCCAGATCGAGGGAGATTATCAGTGGTCTTGTATGTCTTCCATTTCCTAATAATTGCTCCCACAGTTGATTTCTTCAAACCAAGCTGCTTACCTATTGCAGATTCAGTCTTCCCAGCCTGGTGCAGGTCTACAATTTTGTTTCTGGTGTCCTTTGACAGCTCTTTGGTCTTGGCCATAGTGGAGTTTGGAGTGTGACTGTTTGAGGTTGTGGATAGGTGTCTTTTATACTGATAACAAGTTCAAACAGGTGCCATTAATACAGGAAACGAGTGGAGGACAGAGGAGCCTCTTAAAGAAGAAGTTACAGATCTGTGAGAGCCAGAAATCTTGCTTGTTTGTAGGTGACCAAATACTTATTTTCCACCATAATTTGCTAATAAATACATAAAAATCCTACAATGTGATTTTCTGGATTTTTTCCTCATTTTGTCTGTCATAGTTGACGTGTACCTATGATGAAAATTACAGGCCTCTCTCATCTTTTTAAGTGGGAGAACTTGCACAATTGGTGGCTGACTAAATACTTTTTTTCCCCCACTG
>NW_025537542.1:0-31691 GCF_020615455.1 Coregonus clupeaformis
TTATCACACAAGGCCGGTTAGCTGATTTGCTAATAAATCGAAGGTTGTTTGTTCGATACCCGTCCTGAGCACTAGGTATTTTTTTGACTGTTTCTCTGGTGCGGTCTATGACTTTTAGAAAACTATGTGCGATTGAGTCTTTTCTCACCTTGTATATAGTGGTACGCAAATATCTACAATGCACATTTCTACAATACTCTCAAGGCCGGTTAGCTCAGTTGGTTAGAGTGTCGTGCTAATAACGCGAAGGTCGCGGGTTCGATACCCGTACTGGCCAAGACATATTTTTACAACTGTTTCTATGTTGCTGTCTATTACGTTTAGAAAACTTTTTTAAATTGAGACTTTGCCTTGGAGATAAAGATAATCAAATTCCCAATTTATCACACAAGGCCGGTTAGCTGATTTGCTAATAAATCGAAGGTCGTTTGTTCGATACCCGTCCTGAGCACTAGGTATTTTCTCAACTGTTTCTGTGGTGCGGTCTATGACTTTTAGAAAACTATGTGCGAGTGAGTCTTTTCTCACCTTGTATATAGTGGTACGCAACTTTCTAATATGCACATTTCCACAGTACTCTCAAGGCCGGTTAGCTCAGTTGGTTAGAGCGTCGTGCTAATAACGCGAAGGTCGCGGGTTCGATACCCGTACTGGCCAAGACATATTTTAACGACTGTTTCTATGTTGCTCTCTATTACGTTTAGAAAACCTTTTTAAATTGAGACTTTGCCTTGGAGATAAAGATAATCAAATTCCCAATTTATCACACAAGGCCGGTTAGCTGATTTGCTAATAAATCGAAGGTTGTTTGTTCGATACCTGTCCTGAGCACTAGGTATTTTCTCGACTGTTTCTCTGGTGCGGTCTATGACTTTTAGAAAACTATGTGCGAGTGAGTCTTTTCTCACCTTGTATAGTGGTACGCAACTTTCTACTATGCAAATTTCTACAATACTCTCAAGGCCGGTTAGCTCAGTTGGTTAGAGCGTTGTGCTAATAACGCAAAGGTCGCGGGTTCGATACCGTACTGGCCAAGACATATTTTAACGACTGTTTCTATGTTGCTGTCTATTTCGTTTAGACAACTTTTTTAAATTGAGACTTAACCTTGGATAAAGTAAAGATAATCAAATTCCCAATTTATCACACAAGGCCGGTTAGCTGATTTGCTAATAAATCGAAGGTCGTTTGTTCGATACCCGTCCTGAGCACTAGGTATTTTCTCGACTGTTTCTCAGGTGCGGTCTATGACTTTTAGAAAACTATATGCAAGTGAGTCTTTTCTCACCTTGTATAGTAGTACGCAACTTTCTACAATGCACATTTCTACAGTATTCTCAAGGCCGGTTAGCTCAGTTGGTTAGAGCGTCGTGCTAATAACGCGAAGGTCGCGGGTTCAATACCCGTACTGGCCAAGACATATTTTAACGACTGTTTCTATGTTGCTGTCTATTACGTTTAGAAAACTTTTTTAAATTGAGACTTTGCCTTGGAGATAAAGATAATCAAATTCCCAATTTATCACACAAGGCCGGTTAGCTGATTTGCTAATAAATCGAAGGTCGTTTGTTCGATACCCGTCCTGAGCACTAGGTATTTTCTCGACTGTTTCTCTGGTGCGGTCTATGACTTTTAGAAAACTATGTGCGAGTGAGTCTTTTCTCACCTTGTATAGTGGTACGCAAATTTCTACAATGCAAATTTCTACAGTACTCTCAAGGCCGGTTAGCTCAGTTGGTTAGAGCGTTGTGCTAATAACGCGAAGGTCGCGGGTTCGATACCCGTACTGGCCAAGACATATTTTAACGACTGTTTCTATGTTGCTGTCTATTTCGTTTAGAAAACTTTTTTAAATTGAGACTTTGCCTTGGATAAAGTAAAGATAATCAAATTCCCAATTTATCACACAAAGCCGGTTAGCTGATTTGCTAATAAATCGAAGGTCGTTTGTTCGATACCCGTCCTGAGCATTAGGTATTTTCTCGACTGTTTCTCTGGTGCGGTCTATGACTTTTAGAAAACTATGTGCGAGTGAGTCTTTTCTCACCTTGTATAGTGGTACGCAAATTTCTACAATGCAAATTTCAACAATACTCTCAAGGCCGGTTAGCTCAGTTGGTTAGAGCGTCGTGCTAATAACGCGAAGGTTGTGGGTTCGATACCCGTACTGGCCAAGACATATTTTAACGACTGTTTCTATGTTGCTGTCTATTACGTTTAGAAAACTTTTTTAAATTGAGACTTTGCCTTGGAGATAAAGATAATCAAATTCCCAATTTATCACACAAGGCCGGTTAGCTGATTTGCTAATAAATCGAAGGTTGTTTGTTCGATACCCGTCCTGAGCATTAGGTATTTTCTCGACTGTTTCTCTGGTGCGGTCTATGACTTTTAGAAAACTATGTGCGAGTGAGTCTTTTCTCACCTTGTATAGTGGTACGCAAATTTCTACAATGCAAATTTCTACAATACTCTCAAGGCCGGTTAGCTCAGTTGGTTAGAGCGTTGTGCTAATAACGCGAAGGTCGCGGGTTCGATACCGTACTGGCCAAGACATATTTTAACGACTGTTTCTATGTTGCTGTCTATTTCGTTTAGACAACTTTTTTTAAATTGAGACTTAACCTTGGATAAAGTAAAGATAATCAAATTCCCAATTTATCACACAAGGCCGGTTAGCTGATTTGCTAATAAATCGAAGGTTGTTTGTTCGATACCCGTCCTGAGCATTAGGTATTTTCTCGACTGTTTCTCTGGTGCGGTCTATGACTTTTAGAAAACTATGTGCGAGTGAGTCTTTTCTCACCTTGTATAGTGGTACGCAAATTTCTACAATGCAAATTTCTACAATACTCTCAAGGCCGGTTAGCTCAGTTGGTTAGAGCGTTGTGCTAATAACGCGAAGGTCGCGGGTTCGATACCCGTACTGGCCAAGACATATTTTAACGACTGTTTCTATGTTGCTGTCTATTACGTTTAGAAAACTTTTTTTAAATTGAGACTTAGCCTTGGAGAGTAAAGATAATCAAATTCCCAATTTATCACACAAGGCCGATTAGCTGATTTGCTAATAAATCGAAGGTCGTTTGTTCGATACCCGTCCTGAGCACTAGGTATTTTCTCGACTGTTTCTCTGGTGCGGTCTATGACTTTTAGAAAACGATGTGCGAGTGAGTCTTTTCTCACCTTGTATATAGTGGTACGCAAATTTCTACTATGCAAATTTCTACAATACTCTCAAGGCCGGTTAGCTCAGTTGGTTAGAGCGTCGTGCTAATAATGCGAAGGTCGCGGGTTCGATACCCGTACTGGCCAAGACATATTTTAACGACTGTTTCTATGTTGCTGTCTATTTCGTTTAGACAACTTTTTTTAAATTGAGACTTAACCTTGGATAAAGTAAAGATAATCAAATTCCCAATTTATCACACAAGGCCGGTTAGCTGATTTGCTAATAAATCGAAGGTCGTTTGTTCGATACCCGTCCTGAGCACTAGGTATTTTCTCGACTGTTTCTCTGGTGCGGTCTATGACTTTTAGAAAACTATGTGCGAGTGAGTCTTTTCTCACCTTGTATATAGTGGTACGCAACTTTCTACTATGCACATTTCCACAGTACTCTCAAGGCCGGTTAGCTCAGTTGGTTAGAGCGTCGTGCTAATAACGCGAAGGTCGCGGGTTCGATACCCGTACTGGCCAAGACATATTTTAACGACTGTTTCTATGTTGCTGTCTATTACGTTTAGAAAACTTTTTTAAATTGAGACTTTGCCTTGGAGATAAAGATAATCAAATTCCCAATTTATCACACAAGGCCGGTTAGCTGATTTGCTAATAAATCGAAGGTTGTTTGTTCGATACCCGTCCTGAGCACTAGGTATTTTCTCGACTGTTTCTCTGGTGCGGTCTATGACTTTTAGAAAACTATATGCAAGTGAGTCTTTTCTCACCTTGTATATAGTGGTACGCAAATTTCTACAATGCACATTTCTACAATACTCTCAAGGCCGGTTAGCTCAGTTGGTTAGAGCGTTGTGCTAATAACGCGAAGGTCGCGGGTTCGATACCCGTACTGGCCAAGACATATTTTAACGACTGTTTCTATGTTGCTGTCTATTACGTTTAGAAACTTTTTTAAATTGAGACTTAACCTTGGATAAAGTAAAGATAATCAAATTCCCAATTTATCACACAAGGCCGGTTAGCTGATTTGCTAATAAATCGAAGGTCGTTTGTTCGATACCCGTCCTGAGCACTAGGTATTTTCTCGACTGTTTCTCTGGTGCGGTCTATGACTTTTAGAAAACTATGTGCGAGTGAGTCTTTTCTCACCTTGTATAGTGGTACGCAAATTTCTACAATGCAAATTTCTACAATACTCTCAAGGCCGGTTAGCTCAGTTGGTTAGAGCGTTGTGCTAATAACGCGAAGGTCGCGGGTTCGATACCCGTACTGGCCAAGACATATTTTAACGACTGTTTCTATGTTGCTGTCTATTACGTTTAGAAAACTTTTTTAAATTGAGACTTTGCCTTGGAGATAAAGATAATCAAATTCCCAATTTATCACACAAGGCCGGTTAGCTGATTTGCTAATAAATCGAAGGTCGTTTGTTCGATACCCGTCCTGAGCATTAGGTATTTTCTCGACTGTTTCTCTGGTGCGGTCTATGACTTTTAGAAAACTATGTGCAAGTGAGTCTTTTCTCACCTTGTATATAGTGGTACGCAAATTTCTACAATGCAAATTTCCACAGTACTCTCAAGGCCGGTTAGCTCAGTTGGTTAGAGCGTCGTGCTAATAACGCGAAGGTCGCGGGTTCGATACCCGTACTGGCCAAGACATATTTTAACGACTGTTTCTATGTTGCTGTCTATTACGTTTAGAAAACTTTTTTAAATTGAGACTTTGCCTTGGAGATAAAGATAATCAAATTCCCAATTTATCACACAAGGCCGGTTAGCTGATTTGCTAATAAATCGAAGGTTGTTTGTTCGATACCCGTCGTGAGCATTAGGTATTTTCTCGACTGTTTCTCTGGTGCGGTCTATGACTTTTAGAAAACGATATGCAAGTGAGTCTTTTCTCACTGTATATATAGTGGTACGCAAATTTCTACTATGCAAATTTCTACATTGCTCTCAAGGCTGGTTAGCTCAGTTTGTTAGAGCGTCGTGCTAATAACGCGAAGGTCGCGGGTTCGATACCCGTACTGGCCAAGACATATTTTAACGACTGTTTCTATGTTGCTGTCTATTTCGTTTAGACAACTTTTTTAAATTGAGACTTTGCCTTGGAGATAAAGATAATCAAATTCCCAATTTATCACACAAGGCCGGTTAGCTGATTTGCTAATAAAGCGAAGGTCGTTTGTTTGATACCCGTCCTGAACACTAGGTATTTTCTCGACTGTTTCTGTGGTGCGGTCTATGACTTTTAGAAAACTATGTGCGAGTGAGTCTTTTCTCACCTTGTATAGTAGTACGCAACTTTCTACAATGCACATTTCTACAGCACTTTCAAGGCCGGTTAGCTCAGTTGGTTAGAGCGTCGTGCTAATAAAGTGAAGGTTGCAGGTTCGATACCCGTACTGGCCAAGACATATTTTAACGACTGTTTCTATGTTGCTGTCTATTACGTTTAGAAAACTTTTTTAAATTGAGACTTTGCCTTGGAGATAAAGATAATCAAATTCCCAATTTATCACACAAGGCCGGTTAGCTGATTTGCTAATAAATCGAAGGTTGTTTGTTCGATACCCGTCCTGAGCATTAGGTATTTTCTCGACTGTTTCTCAGGTGCGGTCTATGACTTTTAGAAAACTATATGCAAGTGAGTCTTTTCTCACCTTGTATATAGTGGTACGCAAATTTCTACAATGCACATTTCTACAATACTCTCAAGGCCGGTTAGCTCAGTTGGTTAGAGCGTCGTGCTAATAACGCGAAGGTCGCGGGTTCGATACCCGTACTGGCCAAGACATATTTTTACGACTGTTTCTATGTTGCTGTCTATTACGTTTAGAAAACTTTTTTAAATTGAGACTTTGCCTTGGATAAAGTAAAGATAATCAAATTCCCAATTTATCACACAAGGCCGGTTAGCTGATTTGCTAATAAATCGAACGTTGTTTGTTTGATACCCGTCCTGAGCACTAGGTATTTTCTCGACTGTTTCTGTGGTGCGGTCTATGACTTTTAGAAAACTATGTGCGAGTGAGTCTTTTCTCACCTTGTATAGTGGTACGCAACTTTCTACAATGCAAATTTCTACAGTACTCTCAAGGCCGGTTAGCTCAGTTGGTTAGAGCGTCGTGCTAATAACGCGAAGGTTGCGGGTTCGATACCCGTACTGGCCAAGACATATTTTAACGACTGTTTCTATGTTGCTGTCTATTACGTTTAGAAAACTTTTTTAAATTGAGACTTTGCCTTGGAGAGTAAAGATAATCAAATTCCCAATTTATCACACAAGGCCGGTTAGCTGATTTGCTAATAAATCGAAGGTTGTTTGTTCGATACCCGTCCTGAGCACTAGGTATTTTCTCGACTGTTTCTCTGGTGCGGTCTATGACTTTTAGAAAACTATGTGCGAGTGAGTCTTTTCTCACCTTGTATATAGTGGTACGCAAATTTCTACAATGCAAATTTCTACAATACTCTCAAGGCCGGTTAGCTCAGTTGGTTAGAGCGTCGTGCTAATAACGCGAAGGTCGCGGGTTCGATACCCGTACTGGCCAAGACATATTTTAACGACTGTTTCTATGTTGCTGTCTATTTCGTTTAGAAAACTTTTTTTAAATTGAGACTTTGCCTTGGATAAAGTAAAGATAATCAAATTCCCAATTTATCACACAAGGCCGGTTAGCTGATTTGCTAATAAATCGAAGGTCGTTTGTTCGATACCCGTCCTGAGCATTAGGTATTTTCTCGACTGTTTCTCTGGTGCGGTCTATGACTTTTAGAAAACTATGTGCGAGTGAGTCTTTTCTCACCTTGTATATAGTGGTACGCAACTTTCTACAATGCAAATTTCTACAGTACTCTCAAGGCCGGTTAGCTCAGTTGGTTAGAGCGTCGTGCTAATAACGCGAAGGTCGCGGGTTCGATACCCGTACTGGCCAAGACATATTTTAACGACTGTTTCTATGTTGCTGTCTATTACGTTTAGAAAACTTTTTTAAATTGAGACTTTGCCTTGGAGATAAAGATAATCAAATTCCCAATTTATCACACAAGGCCGGTTAGCTGATTTGCTAATAAATCGAAGGTTGTTTGTTCGATACCCGTCCTGAGCACTAGGTATTTTCTCGACTGTTTCTCTGGTGCGGTCTATGACTTTTAGAAAACTATGTGCGAGTGAGTCTTTTCTCACCTTGTATAGTGGTACGCAAATTTCTACAATGCAAATTTCTACAATACTCTCAAGGCCGGTTAGCTCAGTTGGTTAGAGCGTTGTGCTAATAACGCGAAGGTCGCGGGTTCGATACCGTACTGGCCAAGACATATTTTAACGACTGTTTCTATGTTGCTGTCTATTACGTTTAGAAAACTTTTTTTAAATTGAGACTTAGCCTTGGATAAAGTAAAGATAATCAAATTCCCAATTTATCACACAAGGCCGGTTAGCTGATTTGCTAATAAATCGAAGGTCGTTTGTTCGATACCCGTCCTGAGCATTAGGTATTTTCTCGACTGTTTCTCTGGTGCGGTCTATGACTTTTAGAAAACTATGTGCGAGTGAGTCTTTTCTCACCTTGTATATAGTGGTACGCAACTTTCTACAATGCAAATTTCTACAGTACTCTCAAGGCCGGTTAGCTCAGTTGGTTAGAGCGTCGTGCTAATAACGCGAAGGTCGCGGGTTCGATACCCGTACTGGCCAAGACATATTTTAACGACTGTTTCTATGTTGCTGTCTATTACGTTTAGAAAACTTTTTTAAATTGAGACTTAGCCTTGGAGAGTAAAGATAATCAAATTCCCAATTTATCACACAAGGCCGGTTAGCTGATTTGCTAATAAATCGAAGGTCGTTTGTTCGATACCCGTCCTGAGCATTAGGTATTTTCTCGACTGTTTCTCTGGTGCGGTCTATGACTTTTAGAAAACTATGTGCAAGTGAGTCTTTTCTCACCTTGTATATAGTGGTACGCAAATTTCTACAATGCAAATTTCTACAGTACTCTCAAGGCCGGTTAGCTCAGTTGGTTAGAGCGTCGTGCTAATAACGCGAAGGTCGCGGGTTCGATACCCGTACTGGCCAAGACATATTTTAACGACTGTTTCTATGTTGCTGTCTATTACGTTTAGAAAACTTTTTTTAAATTGAGACTTTAGCCTTGGATAAAGTAAAGATAATCAAATTCCCAATTTATCACACAAGGCCGGTTAGCTGATTTGCTAATAAATCGAAGGTCGTTTGTTCGATACCCGTCCTGAGCACTAGGTATTTTCTCGACTGTTTCTCTGGTGCGGTCTATGACTTTTAGAAAACTATGTGCGAGTGAGTCTTTTCTCACCTTGTATATAGTGGTACGCAACTTTCTACAATGCAAATTTCTACAGTACTCTCAAGGCCGGTTAGCTCAGTTGGTTAGAGCGTCGTGCTAATAACGCGAAGGTTGCGGGTTCGATACCCGTACTGGCCAAGACATATTTTAACGACTGTTTCTATGTTGCTGTCTATTTCGTTTAGAAAACTTTTTTTAAATTGAGACTTAGCCTTGGAAGAGTAAAGATAATCAAATTCCCAATTTATCACACAAGGCCGGTTAGCTGATTTGCTAATAAATCGAAGGTCGTTTGTTCGATACCCGTCCTGAGCACTAGGTATTTTCTCGACTGTTTCTCTGGTGCGGTCTATGACTTTTAGAAAACTATGTGCAAGTGAGTCTTTTCTCACCTTGTATATAGTGGTACGCAAATTTCTACAATGCAAATTTCTACAGTACTCTCAAGGCCGGTTAGCTCAGTTGGTTAGAGCGTTGTGCTAATAACGCGAAGGTCGCGGGTTCGATACCCGTACTGGCCAAGACATATTTTAACGACTGTTTCTATGTTGCTGTCTATTTCGTTTAGAAAACTTTTTTTAAATTGAGACTTAACCTTGGATAAAGTAAAGATAATCAAATTCCCAATTTATCACACAAGGCCGGTTAGCTGATTTGCTAATAAATCGAAGGTCGTTTGTTCGATACCCGTCCTGAGCACTAGGTATTTTCTCGACTGTTTCTCTGGTGCGGTCTATGACTTTTAGAAAACTATGTGCGAGTGAGTCTTTTCTCACCTTGTATATAGTGGTACGCAACTTTCTACAATGCAAATTTCTACAGTACTCTCAAGGCCGGTTAGCTCAGTTGGTTAGAGCGTCGTGCTAATAACGCGAAGGTCGCGGGTTCGATACCCGTACTGGCCAAGACATATTTTAACGACTGTTTCTATGTTGCTGTCTATTACGTTTAGAAAACTTTTTTAAATTGAGACTTTGCCTTGGAGATAAAGATAATCAAATTCCCAATTTATCACACAAGGCCGGTTAGCTGATTTGCTAATAAATCGAAGGTTGTTTGTTCGATACCCGTCCTGAGCACTAGGTATTTTCTCGACTGTTTCTCTGGTGCGGTCTATGACTTTTAGAAAACTATATGCAAGTGAGTCTTTTCTCACCTTGTATATAGTGGTACGCAAATTTCTACAATGCACATTTCTACAATACTCTCAAGGCCGGTTAGCTCAGTTGGTTAGAGCGTTGTGCTAATAACGCGAAGGTCGCGGGTTCGATACCCGTACTGGCCAAGACATATTTTAACGACTGTTTCTATGTTGCTGTCTATTACGTTTAGACAAACTTTTTTAAATTGAGACTTAGCCTTGGATAAAGTAAAGATAATCAAATTCCCAATTTATCACACAAGGCCGGTTAGCTGATTTGCTAATAAATCGAACGTCGTTTGTTTGATACCCGTCCTGAGCACTAGGTATTTTCTCGACTGTTTCTGTGGTGCGGTCTATGACTTTTAGAAAACTATGTGCGAGTGAGTTTTTCTCACCTTGTATATAGTGGTACGCAACTTTCTACAATGCACATTTCTACAGTACTCTCAAGGCCGGTTAGCTCAGTTGGTTAGAGCGTCGTGCTAATAACGCGAAGGTCGCGGGTTCGATACCCGTACTGGCCAAGACATATTTTAACGACTGTTTCTATGTTGCTGTCTATTACGTTTAGAAAACTTTTTTAAATTGAGACTTTGCCTTGGAGATAAAGATAATCAAATTCCCAATTTATCACACAAGGCCGGTTAGCTGATTTGCTAATAAATCGAAGGTTGTTTGTTCGATACCCGTCCTGAACACTAGGTATTTTCTCGACTGTTTCTGTGGTGCGGTCTATGACTTTTAGAAAACTATGTGCGAGTGAGTCTTTTCTCACCTTGTATATAGTGGTACGCAAATTTCTACAATGCACATTTCTACAATACTCTCAAGGCCGGTTAGCTCAGTTGGTTAGAGCGTCGTGCTAATAACGCGAAGGTCGCGGGTTCGATACCCGTACTGGCCAAGACATATTTTTACGACTGTTTCTATGTTGCTGTCTATTTCGTTTAGACAACTTTTTTTAAATTGAGACTTAGCCTTGGATAAAGTAAAGATAATCAAATTCCCAATTTATCACACAAGGCCGGTTAGCTGATTTGCTAATAAATCGAAGGTCGTTTGTTCGATACCCGTCCTGAGCACTAGGTATTTTCTCGACTGTTTCTCTGGTGCGGTCTATGACTTTTAGAAAACTATGTGCAAGTGAGTCTTTTCTCACCTTGTATATAGTGGTACGCAACTTTCTACAATGCAAATTTCTACAGTACTCTCAAGGCCGGTTAGCTCAGTTGGTTAGAGCGTCGTGCTAATAACGCGAAGGTCGCGGGTTCGATACCCGTACTGGCCAAGACATATTTTAACGACTGTTTCTATGTTGCTGTCTATTTACGTTTAGACAAACTTTTTTAAATTGAGACTTAGCCTTGGTAGATAAAGATAATCAAATTCCCAATTTATCACACAAGGCCGGTTAGCTGATTTGCTAATAAATCGAAGGTCGTTTGTTCGATACCCGTCCTGAGCATTAGGTATTTTCTCGACTGTTTCTCTGGTGCGGTCTATGACTTTTAGAAAACTATGTGCGAGTGAGTCTTTTCTCACCTTGTATATAGTGGTACGCAACTTTCTACAATGCAAATTTCCACAGTACTCTCAAGGCCGGTTAGCTCAGTTGGTTAGAGCGTCGTGCTAATAACGCGAAGGTCGTGGGTTCGATACCCGTACTGGCCAAGACATATTTTAACGACTGTTTCTATGTTGCTGTCTATTACGTTTAGAAAACTTTTTTAAATTGAGACTTTGCCTTGGAGATAAAGATAATCAAATTCCCAATTTATCACACAAGGCCGGTTAGCTGATTTGCTAATAAATCGAAGGTTGTTTGTTCGATACCCGTCCTGAGCATTAGGTATTTTCTCGACTGTTTCTCTGGTGCGGTCTATGACTTTTAGAAAACTATGTGCGAGTGAGTCTTTTCTCACCTTGTATAGTGGTACGCAAATTTCTACAATGCAAATTTCTACAATACTCTCAAGGCCGGTTAGCTCAGTTGGTTAGAGCGTTGTGCTAATAACGCGAAGGTCGCGGGTTCGATACCCGTACTGGCCAAGACATATTTTAACGACTGTTTCTATGTTGCTGTCTATTTCGTTTAGAAAACTTTTTTAAATTGAGACTTAACCTTGGATAAAGTAAAGATAATCAAATTCCCAATTTATCACACAAGGCCGGTTAGCTGATTTGCTAATAAATCGAAGGTTGTTTGTTCGATACCCGTCCTGAGCATTAGGTATTTTCTCGACTGTTTCTCTGGTGCGGTCTATGACTTTTAGAAAACTATGTGCGAGTGAGTCTTTTCTCACCTTGTATAGTAGTACGCAACTTTCTACAATGCACATTTCTACAGTATTCTCAAGGCCGGTTAGCTCAGTTGGTTAGAGCGTCGTGCTAATAACGCGAAGGTCGCGGGTTCAATACCCGTACTGGCCAAGACATATTTTAACGACTGTTTCTATGTTGCTGTCTATTACGTTTAGAAAACTTTTTTAAATTGAGACTTTGCCTTGGAGATAAAGATAATCAAATTCCCAATTTATCACACAAGGCCGGTTAGCTGATTTGCTAATAAATCGAAGGTTGTTTGTTCGATACCCGTCCTGAGCATTAGGTATTTTCTCGACTGTTTCTCTGGTGCGGTCTATGACTTTTAGAAAACTATGTGCGAGTGAGTCTTTTCTCACCTTGTATATAGTGGTACGCAAATTTCTACAATGCAAATTTCTACAATACTCTCAAGGCCGGTTAGCTCAGTTGGTTAGAGCGTCGTGCTAATAACGCGAAGGTCGCGGGTTCGATACCCGTACTGGCCAAGACATATTTTAACGACTGTTTCTATGTTGCTGTCTATTACGTTTAGAAAACTTTTTTAAATTGAGACTTTGCCTTGGATAAAGTAAAGATAATCAAATTCCCAATTTATCACACAAGGCCGGTTAGCTGATTTGCTAATAAATCGAAGGTTGTTTGTTCGATACCCGTCCTGAGCATTAGGTATTTTCTCGACTGTTTCTCTGGTGCGGTCTATGACTTTTAGAAAACTATGTGCGAGTGAGTCTTTTCTCACCTTGTATATAGTGGTACGCAAATTTCTACAATGCAAATTTCTACAATACTCTCAAGGCCGGTTAGCTCAGTTGGTTAGAGCGTCGTGCTAATAACGCGAAGGTTGCAGGTTCGATACCCGTACTGGCCAAGACATATTTTAACGACTGTTTCTATGTTGCTGTCTATTACGTTTAGAAAACTTTTTTAAATTGAGACTTAGCCTTGGAGAGTAAAGATAATCAAATTCCCAATTTATCACACAAGGCCGGTTAGCTGATTTGCTAATAAATCGAAGGTTGTTTGTTCGATACCCGTCCTGAGCACTAGGTATTTTCTCGACTGTTTCTCTGGTGCGGTCTATGACTTTTAGAAAACTATGTGCGAGTGAGTCTTTTCTCACCTTGTATAGTGGTACGCAAATTTCTACAATGCACATTTCTACAGTACTCTCAAGGCCGGTTAGCTCAGTTGGTTAGAGCGTTGTGCTAATAACGCGAAGGTCTTGGGTTCGATACCCGTACTGGCCAAGACATATTTTTACGACTGTTTCTATGTTGCTGTCTATTTCGTTTAGAAAACTTTTTTAAATTGAGACTTTAGCCTTGGATAAAGTAAAGATAATCAAATTCCCAATTTATCACACAAGGCCGGTTAGCTGATTTGCTAATAAATCGAAGGTCGTTTGTTCGATACCCGTCCTGAGCATTAGGTATTTTCTCGACTGTTTCTCTGGTGCGGTCTATGACTTTTAGAAAACTATGTGCGAGTGAGTCTTTTCTCACCTTGTATATAGTGGTACGCAAATTTCTACAATGCAAATTTCTACAGTACTCTCAAGGCCGGTTAGCTCAGTTGGTTAGAGCGTCGTGCTAATAACGCGAAGGTCGCGGGTTCGATACCCGTACTGGCCAAGACATATTTTAACGACTGTTTCTATGTTGCTGTCTATTACGTTTAGAAACTTTTTTAAATTGAGACTTTAGCCTTGGATAAAGTAAAGATAATCAAATTCCCAATTTATCACACAAGGCCGGTTAGCTGATTTGCTAATAAATCGAAGGTCGTTTGTTCGATACCCGTCCTGAGCACTAGGTATTTTCTCGACTGTTTCTCTGGTGCGGTCTATGACTTTTAGAAAACTATGTGCAAGTGAGTCTTTTCTCACCTTGTATATAGTGGTACGCAATTTCTACAATGCAAATTTCCACAGTACTCTCAAGGCCGGTTAGCTCAGTTGGTTAGAGCGTCGTGCTAATAACGCGAAGGTCGCGGGTTCGATACCCGTACTGGCCAAGACATATTTTAACGACTGTTTCTATGTTGCTGTCTATTACGTTTAGACAAACTTTTTTAAATTGAGACTTTAGCCTTGGAGAGTAAAGATAATCAAATTCCCAATTTATCACACAAGGCCGGTTAGCTGATTTGCTAATAAATCGAAGGTCGTTTGTTCGATACCCGTCCTGAGCATTAGGTATTTTCTCGACTGTTTCTCTGGTGCGGTCTATGACTTTTAGAAAACTATGTGCGAGTGAGTCTTTTCTCACCTTGTATAGTAGTACGCAACTTTCTACAATGCACATTTCTACAGTACTCTCAAGGCCGGTTAGCTCAGTTGGTTAGAGCGTCGTGCTAATAACGCGAAGGTCGCGGGTTCGATACCCGTACTGGCCAAGACATATTTTAACGACTGTTTCTATGTTGCTGTCTATTACGTTTAGAAAACTTTTTTAAATTGAGACTTTGCCTTGGAGATAAAGATAATCAAATTCCCAATTTATCACACAAGGCCGGTTAGCTGATTTGCTAATAAATCGAAGGTTGTTTGTTCGATACCCGTCCTGAGCATTAGGTATTTTCTCGACTGTTTCTCTGGTGCGGTCTATGACTTTTAGAAAACGATATGCAAGTGAGTCTTTTCTCACCTTGTATATAGTGGTACGCAAATTTCTACAATGCAAATTTCTACAATACTCTCAAGGCCGGTTAGCTCAGTTGGTTAGAGCGTCGTGCTAATAACGCGAAGGTCGCGGGTTCGATACCCGTACTGGCCAAGACATATTTTAACGACTGTTTCTATGTTGCTGTCTATTACGTTTAGAAAACTTTTTTTAAATTGAGACTTAGCCTTGGATAAAGTAAAGATAATCAAATTCCCAATTTATCACACAAGGCCGGTTAGCTGATTTGCTAATAAATCGAAGGTCGTTTGTTCGATACCCGTCCTGAGCACTAGGTATTTTCTCGACTGTTTCTCTGGTGCGGTCTATGACTTTTAGAAAACTATGTGCAAGTGAGTCTTTTCTCACCTTGTATATAGTGGTACGCAAATTTCTACAATGCAAATTTCTACAGTACTCTCAAGGCCGGTTAGCTCAGTTTGTTAGAGCGTTGTGCTAATAACGCGAAGGTCGCGGGTTCGATACCCGTACTGGCCAAGACATATTTTAACGACTGTTTCTATGTTGCTGTCTATTTCGTTTAGACAACTTTTTTAAATTGAGACTTTGCCTTGGATAAAGTAAAGATAATCAAATTCCCAATTTATCACACAAGGCCGGTTAGCTGATTTGCTAATAAATCGAAGGTCGTTTGTTCGATACCCGTCCTGAGCACTAGGTATTTTCTCGACTGTTTCTCTGGTGCGGTCTATGACTTTTAGAAAACTATGTGCGAGTGAGTCTTTTCTCACCTTGTATATAGTGGTACGCAACTTTCTACAATGCAAATTTCTACAGTACTCTCAAGGCCGGTTAGCTCAGTTGGTTAGAGCGTCGTGCTAATAACGCGAAGGTCGCGGGTTCGATACCCGTACTGGCCAAGACATATTTTAACGACTGTTTCTATGTTGCTGTCTATTACGTTTAGAAAACTTTTTTAAATTGAGACTTTGCCTTGGAGATAAAGATAATCAAATTCCCAATTTATCACACAAGGCCGGTTAGCTGATTTGCTAATAAATCGAAGGTCGTTTGTTCGATACCCGTCCTGAGCACTAGGTATTTTCTCGACTGTTTCTCTGGTGCGGTCTATGACTTTTAGAAAACTATGTGCGAGTGAGTCTTTTCTCACCTTGTATATAGTGGTACGCAAATTTCTACAATGCAAATTTCTACAATACTCTCAAGGCCGGTTAGCTCAGTTGGTTAGAGCGTCGTGCTAATAACGCGAAGGTCGCGGGTTCGATACCCGTACTGGCCAAGACATATTTTAACGACTGTTTCTATGTTGCTGTCTATTACGTTTAGAAAACTTTTTTTAAATTGAGACTTAGCCTTGGATAAAGTAAAGATAATCAAATTCCCAATTTATCACACAAGGCCGGTTAGCTGATTTGCTAATAAATCGAAGGTCGTTTGTTCGATACCCGTCCTGAGCACTAGGTATTTTCTCGACTGTTTCTCTGGTGCGGTCTATGACTTTTAGAAAACTATGTGCGAGTGAGTCTTTTCTCACCTTGTATATAGTGGTACGCAACTTTCTACAATGCAAATTTCCACAGTACTCTCAAGGCCGGTTAGCTCAGTTGGTTAGAGCGTCGTGCTAATAACGCGAAGGTTGCGGGTTCGATACCCGTACTGGCCAAGACATATTTTAACGACTGTTTCTATGTTGCTGTCTATTACGTTTAGAAAACTTTTTTAAATTGAGACTTTGCCTTGGAGATAAAGATAATCAAATTCCCAATTTATCACACAAGGCCGGTTAGCTGATTTGCTAATAAATCGAAGGTCGTTTGTTTGATACCCGTCCTGAGCACTAGGTATTTTCTCGACTGTTTCTGTGGTGCGGTCTATGACTTTTAGAAAACTATGTGCGAGTGAGTCTTTTCTCACCGTGTATATAGTGGTACGCAAATTTCTACAATGCAAATTTCTACAATACTCTCAAGGCCTGTTAGCTCAGTTGGTTAGAGCGTCGTGCTAATAACGCGAAGGTCGCGGGTTCGATATCCGTACTGGCCAATACATATTTTAACGACTGTTTCTATGTTGCTGTCTATTACGTTTAGACTACTTTTTTAAATTGAGACTTTACCTTGGATAAAGTAAAGATAATCAAATTCCCAATTTATCACACAAGGCCGGTTAGCTGATTTGCTAATAAATCGAAGGTTGTTTGTTCGATACCCGTCCTGAGCACTAGGTATTTTCTCGACTGTTTCTCTGGTGCGGTCTATGACTTTTAGAAAACTATGTGCAAGTGAGTCTTTTCTCACCTTGTATATAGTGGTACGCAACTTTCTACAATGCAAATTTCCACAGTACTCTCAAGGCCGGTTAGCTCAGTTGGTTAGAGCGTCGTGCTAATAACGCGAAGGTCGCGGGTTCGATACCCGTACTGGCCAAGACATATTTTAACGACTGTTTCTATGTTGCTGTCTATTACGTTTAGAAAACTTTTTTAAATTGAGACTTTGCCTTGGAGATAAAGATAATCAAATTCCCAATTTATCACACAAGGCCGGTTAGCTGATTTGCTAATAAATCGAAGGTTGTTTGTTCGATACCCGTCCTGAGCATTAGGTATTTTCTCGACTGTTTCTCAGGTGCGGTCTATGACTTTTAGAAAACTATATGCAAGTGAGTCTTTTCTCACCTTGTATATAGTGGTACGCAAATTTCTACAATGCACATTTCTACAATACTCTCAAGGCCGGTTAGCTCAGTTGGTTAGAGCGTTGTGCTAATAACGCGAAGGTCGCGGGTTCGATACCCGTACTGGCCAAGACATATTTTTACGACTGTTTCTATGTTGCTGTCTATTACGTTTAGAAAACTTTTTTAAATTGAGACTTTGCCTTGGATAAAGTAAAGATAATCAAATTCCCAATTTATCACACAAGGCCGGTTAGCTGATTTGCTAATAAATCGAAGGTCGTTTGTTCGATACCCGTCCTGAGCATTAGGTATTTTCTCGACTGTTTCTCTGGTGCGGTCTATGACTTTTAGAAAACTATGTGCGAGTGAGTCTTTTCTCACCTTGTATATAGTGGTACGCAAATTTCTACAATGCAAATTTCTACAGTACTCTCAAGGCCGGTTAGCTCAGTTGGTTAGAGCGTCGTGCTAATAACGCGAAGGTCGCGGGTTCGATACCCGTACTGGCCAAGACATATTTTAACGACTGTTTCTATGTTGCTGTCTATTACGTTTAGACAACTTTTTTAAATTGAGACTTTGCCTTGGATAAAGTAAAGATAATCAAATTCCCAATTTATCACACAAGGCCGGTTAGCTGATTTGCTAATAAATCGAAGGTTGTTTGTTCGATACCCGTCCTGAGCATTAGGTATTTTCTCGACTGTTTCTCTGGTGCGGTCTATGACTTTTAGAAAACTATGTGCGAGTGAGTCTTTTCTCACCTTGTATATAGTGGTACGCAACTTTCTACTATGCACATTTCCACAGTACTCTCAAGGCCGGTTAGCTCAGTTGGTTAGAGCGTCGTGCTAATAACGCGAAGGTTGTGGGTTCGATACCCGTACTGGCCAAGACATATTTTAACGACTGTTTCTATGTTGCTGTCTATTACGTTTAGAAAACTTTTTTAAATTGAGACTTTGCCTTGGAGATAAAGATAATCAAATTCCCAATTTATCACACAAGGCCGGTTAGCTGATTTGCTAATAAATCGAAGGTCGTTTGTTCGATACCCGTCCTGAGCACTAGGTATTTTCTCGACTGTTTCTCTGGTGCGGTCTATGACTTTTAGAAAACTATGTGCGAGTGAGTCTTTTCTCACCGTGTATATAGTGGTACGCAAATTTCTACAATGCAAATTTCTACAATACTCTCAAGGCCGGTTAGCTCAGTTGGTTAGAGCGTTGTGCTAATAACGCGAAGGTCGCGGGTTCGATACCGTACTGGCCAAGACATATTTTAACGACTGTTTCTATGTTGCTGTCTATTTCGTTTAGACAACTTTTTTTAAATTGAGACTTAACCTTGGATAAAGTAAAGATAATCAAATTCCCAATTTATCACACAAGGCCGGTTAGCTGATTTGCTAATAAATCGAAGGTTGTTTGTTCGATACCCGTCCTGAGCACTAGGTATTTTCTCAACTGTTTCTCTGGTGCGGTCTATGACTTTTAGAAAACTATGTGCGAGTGAGTCTTTCTCACCTTGTATATAGTGGTACGCAACTTTCTACTATGCACATTTCCACAGTACTCTCAAGGCCGGTTAGCTCAGTTGGTTAGAGCGTCGTGCTATTAATGCGAAGGTCGCGGGTTCGATACCCGTACTGGCCAAGACATAATTTAACGACTGTTTCTATGTTGCTGTCTATTACGTTTAGAAAACTTTTTTAAATTGAGACTTTGCCTTGGAGATAAAGATAATCAAATTCCCAATTTATCACACAAGGCCGGTTAGCTGATTTGCTAATAAATCGAAGGTTGTTTGTTCGATACCCGTCCTGAGCATTAGGTATTTTCTCGACTGTTTCTCAGGTGCGGTCTATGACTTTTAGAAAACTATATGCAAGTGAGTCTTTTCTCACCTTGTATATAGTGGTACGCAAATTTCTACAATGCACATTTCTACAATACTCTCAAGGCCGGTTAGCTCAGTTGGTTAGAGCGTTGTGCTAATAACGCGAAGGTCGCGGGTTCGATACCGTACTGGCCAAGACATATTTTAACGACTGTTTCTATGTTGCTGTCTATTTCGTTTAGACAACTTTTTTAAATTGAGACTTTGCCTTGGATAAAGTAAAGATAATCAAATTCCCAATTTATCACACAAGGCCGGTTAGCTGATTTGCTAATAAATCGAAGGTCGTTTGTTCGATACCCGTCCTGAGCATTAGGTATTTTCTCGACTGTTTCTCTGGTGCGGTCTATGACTTTTAGAAAACTATGTGCGAGTGAGTCTTTTCTCACCTTGTATATAGTGGTACGCAACTTTCTACAATGCAAATTTCCACAGTACTCTCAAGGCCGGTTAGCTCAGTTGGTTAGAGCGTCGTGCTAATAACGCGAAGGTCGCGGGTTCGATACCCGTACTGGCCAAGACATATTTTAACGACTGTTTCTATGTTGCTGTCTATTACGTTTAGAAAACTTTTTTAAATTGAGACTTTGCCTTGGAGATAAAGATAATCAAATTCCCAATTTATCACACAAGGCCGGTTAGCTGATTTGCTAATAAATCGAAGGTCGTTTGTTTGATACCCGTCCTGAGCACTAGGTATTTTCTCGACTGTTTCTCTGGTGCGGTCTATGACTTTTAGAAAACTATGTGCGAGTGAGTCTTTTCTCACCTTGTATATAGTGGTACGCAAATTTCTACAATGCAAATTTCCACAGTACTCTCAAGGCCGGTTAGCTCAGTTGGTTAGAGCGTCGTGCTAATAACGCGAAGGTCGCGGGTTCGATACCCGTACTGGCCAAGACATATTTTAACGACTGTTTCTATGTTGCTGTCTATTACGTTTAGACAACTTTTTTAAATTGAGACTTTGCCTTGGATAAAGTAAAGATAATCAAATTCCCAATTTATCACACAAGGCCGGTTAGCTGATTTGCTAATAAATCGAAGGTTGTTTGTTCGATACCCGTCCTGAGCATTAGGTATTTTCTCGACTGTTTCTCTGGTGCGGTCTATGACTTTTAGAAAACTATGTGCGAGTGAGTCTTTTCTCACCTTGTATATAGTGGTACGCAACTTTCTACAATGCAAATTTCCACAGTACTCTCAAGGCCGGTTAGCTCAGTTGGTTAGAGCGTCGTGCTAATAACGCGAAGGTCGCGGGTTCGATACCCGTACTGGCCAAGACATATTTTAACGACTGTTTCTATGTTGCTGTCTATTACGTTTAGAAAACTTTTTTAAATTGAGACTTTGCCTTGGAGAGTAAAGATAATCAAATTCCCAATTTATCACACAAGGCCGGTTAGCTGATTTGCTAATAAATCGAAGGTTGTTTGTTCGATACCCGTCCTGAGCATTAGGTATTTTCTCGACTGTTTCTCTGGTGCGGTCTATGACTTTTAGAAAACTATGTGCGAGTGAGTCTTTTCTCACCTTGTATATAGTGGTATGCAAATTTCTACATTGCAAATTTCTACAATACTCTCAAGGCCGGTTAGCTCAGTTGGTTAGAGCGTTGTGCTAATAACGCGAAGGTCGCGGCTTCGATACCCGTACTGGCCAAGACATATTTTAACGACTGTTTCTATGTTGCTGTCTATTTCATTTAGACAACTTTTTTTAAATTGAGACTTAGCCTTGGATAAAGTAAAGATAATCAAATTCCCAATTTATCACACAAGGCCGGTTAGCTGATTTGCTAATAAATCGAAGGTCGTTTGTTCGATACCCGTCCTGAGCACTAGGTATTTTCTCGACTGTTTCTCTGGTGCGGTCTATGACTTTTAGAAAACTATGTGCGAGTGAGTCTTTTCTCACCTTGTATATAGTGGTACGCAATTTCTACAATGCAAATTTCTACAGTACTCTCAAGGCCGGTTAGCTCAGTTGGTTAGAGCGTCGTGCTAATAACGCGAAGGTCGCGGGTTCGATACCCGTACTGGCCAAGACATATTTTAACGACTGTTTCTATGTTGCTGTCTATTACGTTTAGACAACTTTTTTAAATTGAGACTTTAGCCTTGGATAAAGTAAAGATAATCAAATTCCCAATTTATCACACAAGGCCGGTTAGCTGATTTGCTAATAAATCGAAGGTCGTTTGTTCGATACCCGTCCTGAGCATTAGGTATTTTCTCGACTGTTTCTCTGGTGCGGTCTATGACTTTTAGAAAACTATGTGCGAGTGAGTCTTTTCTCACCTTGTATATAGTGGTACGCAACTTTCTACAATGCAAATTTCTACAATACTCTCAAGGCCGGTTAGCTCAGTTGGTTAGAGCGTCGTGCTAATAACGCGAAGGTCGTGGGTTCGATACCCGTACTGGCCAAGACATATTTTAACGACTGTTTCTATGTTGCTGTCTATTACGTTTAGAAAACTTTTTTAAATTGAGACTTTGCCTTGGAGATAAAGATAATCAAATTCCCAATTTATCACACAAGGCCGGTTAGCTGATTTGCTAATAAATCGAAGGTTGTTTGTTCGATACCCGTCCTGAGCATTAGGTATTTTCTCGACTGTTTCTCAGGTGCGGTCTATGACTTTTAGAAAACTATATGCAAGTGAGTCTTTTCTCACCTTGTATATAGTGGTACGCAAATTTCTACAATGCACATTTCTACAATACTCTCAAGGCCGGTTAGCTCAGTTGGTTAGAGCGTTGTGCTAATAACGCGAAGGTCGTGGGTTCGATACCCGTACTGGCCAAGACATATTTTTACGACTGTTTCTATGTTGCTGTCTATTTCGTTTAGACAACTTTTTTAAATTGAGACTTAACCTTGGATAAAGTAAAGATAATCAAATTCCCAATTTATCACACAAGGCCGGTTAGCTGATTTGCTAATAAATCGAAGGTCGTTTGTTCGATACCCGTCCTGAGCACTAGGTATTTTCTCGACTGTTTCTCTGGTGCGGTCTATGACTTTTAGAAAACTATGTGCGAGTGAGTCTTTTCTCACCTTGTATATAGTGGTACGCAACTTTCTACAATGCAAATTTCCACAGTACTCTCAAGGCCGGTTAGCTCAGTTGGTTAGAGCGTCGTGCTAATAACGCGAAGGTCGCGGGTTCGATACCCGTACTGGCCAAGACATATTTTAACGACTGTTTCTATGTTGCTGTCTATTACGTTTAGAAAACTTTTTTAAATTGAGACTTAGCCTTGGAGATAAAGATAATCAAATTCCCAATTTATCACACAAGGCCGGTTAGCTGATTTGCTAATAAATCGAAGGTCGTTTGTTCGATACCCGTCCTGAGCACTAGGTATTTTCTCGACTGTTTCTCTGGTGCGGTCTATGACTTTTAGAAAACTATGTGCAAGTGAGTCTTTTCTCACCTTGTATATAGTGGTACGCAAATTTCTACAATGCAAATTTCTACAATACTCTCAAGGCCGGTTAGCTCAGTTTGTTAGAGCGTCGTGCTAATAACGCGAAGGTCGCGGGTTCGATACCCGTACTGGCCAAGACATATTTTAACGACTGTTTCTATGTTGCTGTCTATTTCGTTTAGACAACTTTTTTAAATTGAGACTTAACCTTGGATAAAGTAAAGATAATCAAATTCCCAATTTATCACACAAGGCCGGTTAGCTGATTTGCTAATAAATCGAAGGTCGTTTGTTCGATACCCGTCCTGAGCATTAGGTATTTTCTCGACTGTTTCTCTGGTGCGGTCTATGACTTTTAGAAAACTATGTGCGAGTGAGTCTTTTCTCACCTTGTATATAGTGGTACGCAAATTTCTACAATGCAAATTTCAACAATACTCTCAAGGCCGGTTAGCTCAGTTGGTTAGAGCGTCGTGCTAATAACGCGAAGGTCGCGGGTTCGATACCCGTACTGGCCAAGACATATTTTAACGACTGTTTCTATGTTGCTGTCTATTACGTTTAGAAAACTTTTTTAAATTGAGACTTTGCCTTGGAGATAAAGATAATCAAATTCCCAATTTATCACACAAGGCCGGTTAGCTGATTTGCTAATAAATCGAAGGTTGTTTGTTCGATACCCGTCCTGAGCATTAGGTATTTTCTCGACTGTTTCTCTGGTGCGGTCTATGACTTTTAGAAAACGATGTGCGAGTGAGTCTTTTCTCACCTTGTATATAGTGGTACGCAAATTTCTACAATGCAAATTTCTACAATACTCTCAAGGCCGGTTAGCTCAGTTGGTTAGAGCGTTGTGCTAATAACGCGAAGGTCGCGGGTTCGATACCCGTACTGGCCAAGACATATTTTAACGACTGTTTCTATGTTGCTGTCTATTACGTTTAGACAACTTTTTTTAAATTGAGACTTTACCTTGGATAAAGTAAAGATAATCAAATTCCCAATTTATCACACAAGGCCGGTTAGCTGATTTGCTAATAAATCGAAGGTCGTTTGTTCGATACCCGTCCTGAGCACTAGGTATTTTCTCGACTGTTTCTCTGGTGCGGTCTATGACTTTTAGAAAACTATGTGCGAGTGAGTCTTTTCTCACCTTGTATATAGTGGTACGCAACTTTCTACTATGCACATTTCCACAGTACTCTCAAGGCCGGTTAGCTCAGTTGGTTAGAGCGTCGTGCTAATAACGCGAAGGTCGCGGGTTCGATACCCGTACTGGCCAAGACATATTTTAACGACTGTTTCTATGTTGCTGTCTATTACGTTTAGAAAACTTTTTTAAATTGAGACTTTGCCTTGGAGATAAAGATAATCAAATTCCCAATTTATCACACAAGGCCGGTTAGCTGATTTGCTAATAAATCGAAGGTTGTTTGTTCGATACCCGTCCTGAGCACTAGGTATTTTCTCGACTGTTTCTCTGGTGCGGTCTATGACTTTTAGAAAACGATATGCAAGTGAGTCTTTTCTCACCTTGTATATAGTGGTACGCAAATTTCTACAATGCAAATTTCTACAATACTCTCAAGGCCGGTTAGCTCAGTTGGTTAGAGCGTCGTGCTAATAACGCGAAGGTCGTGGGTTCGATACCCGTACTGGCCAAGACATATTTTAACGACTGTTTCTATGTTGCTGTCTATTTCGTTTAGACAACTTTTTTTAAATTGAGACTTAACCTTGGATAAAGTAAAGATAATCAAATTCCCAATTTATCACACAAGGCCGGTTAGCTGATTTGCTAATAAATCGAAGGTCGTTTGTTCGATACCCGTCCTGAGCACTAGGTATTTTCTCGACTGTTTCTCTGGTGCGGTCTATGACTTTTAGAAAACTATGTGCGAGTGAGTCTTTTCTCACCTTGTATATAGTGGTACGCAACTTTCTACAATGCACATTTCCACAGTACTCTCAAGGCCGGTTAGCTCAGTTGGTTAGAGCGTCGTGCTAATAACGCGAAGGTCGCGGGTTCGATACCCGTACTGGCCAAGACATATTTTAACGACTGTTTCTATGTTGCTGTCTATTACGTTTAGAAAACTTTTTTAAATTGAGACTTTGCCTTGGAGATAAAGATAATCAAATTCCCAATTTATCACACAAGGCCGGTTAGCTGATTTGCTAATAAATCGAAGGTCGTTTGTTCGATACCCGTCCTGAGCACTAGGTATTTTCTCAACTGTTTCTCTGGTGCGGTCTATGACTTTTAGAAAACGATGTGCGAGTGAGTTCTATATCGTGGAGCTCCGCCCCATAGGGGAGCTATGCTCCTAGTGGTTTACCCTCTGCCCTAGGGCAGAACAGCCTGAAGCAAATTTATGCACACACCTACAGCCAATAGGAGTACAGGTGTCCCTATATAAGGAACCCCGTTCCATCAATCTGCCTCCCATTATCTTCAGCGACTGGACTAGAGTGAAGAAGCCTAGAAGACTCAAGAAGAATTTCGTCGTTGACTGCCAGCCGTCAACGTCTTCTAAATGAGCACGCCAAGTTATCCACCCCCAAAGGCCCTTTTCAGGGCCCTGTGCCGCTGTACCTCCATGGCAACCACGGACCCCCACGACCTATGTTTCGTGTGTTTGGGACCGCTGCATGCCAAGGATGGTCTCGGCGACCCTCCTAATTGCGCCTCCTGCGCTCTCCTTCCTATGAAGGAGAGAAAGCAGCGCTGGGCGTTTTCAAGGAGGATGTCCCTCTTGATGATGCAATGTCCGTGCTCGCCTCTGGCTCAGAGGCATCAGCGGGCAGTGCGGAATCAGAGGATGACGGGGAGAGCGCCGAGCCGGATGTCCCAGTGGGGCAAGCCAGAGCTCTGGCGCCAGCCTTTAAGACCCCCTTTCCATCGGGAAGCGTGAGGTCTGAAGGTTCCCTGTGCGAGGAAGACATGAGCTCTGTTAGGTCAGAGGCTCTGTCCTTCGCGGCTGCCTCTCTGCGTTCGGACTTTCCCGGAACTCATTGAGAAGGCGGCCACTCGACTGGAGATTGCGCTGCCCCCACCTCCCCCTCCGATGGAGGTGGATTTGATGGAGGGCGGCCCCTACTCCAAGCCGAGAAGGGCGGCTGAGCCAATGGCTCCAGCCTTGCCCTCTCTTGGCAAATATGTCGAGGGCTCGTGGGGGCACCTCTGGCGGCGCGTTCGCCGGCCAGAGTGTACACCCCATTCACCAGAGTGGCTGGATATGAGTGGGCGGCTAGGGGAATCCCCAGGCTCGAGGGGGCGCTATGACGGCGTTCCTAGTGCCGGGTTCGAGTCCCTGGGCAGCCTCCAAGAAGGCCACCCTGCCAGCACAGAAGGACAGGTTCACAGCCCAGTTGGCTGAGAAATCCTTCACGCTGGGAGCCCAGAGCGTTGCGGCGGCGAACAACATCGCCCTCCTCGCGGCCTCCCTGTCCCGTCTCACAACGGGCAGGTCTGAGATGACCAGCGAGGAAGTGGAGGAGGCCTCCAGGATTTCCGGAGCCATCCTCCACCTGACGCAAGCGGTCGCTATATGTGCGGGCAGGACCATGGCCACCTCGGTGGTCACGGAGCGGCACCTCTGGCTGTCGATGACGGCTATGAAGGAGACCGACAGAGCATCCTTGCTCAACGCCCCGTCTCCAGCGAAGGCCTATTTGGCCTCGCTGTGAAGGACGCCACAGAGCGCATCGCCAAGCTGGACGAGGAGAGGAGGCACCTGGCGAAGCATTGCCGCTGGCAATGAAGGCCAGCAGAGCCCCAGCCAACCCGTCCACCTCTAACGCCCCCAGTAAATCCGCTGGGAGGCGAAGGGCCAGGCGACAGGCGCACACCCCAGGCGGCAGGAGAGCGGGCTCGGCCCCTCCAGCAGCGACGGTGACGGCGTCGGTTCCGCCGGCGAGAGAGGTCGTCCAGAAGCCAGCCTGGCAGCACCAGAAGGTCTCCCAAAAGAGGCGGCATCTCTGACGAGGCGAGGGGAGAGGCAGAGGACGGCCCGGCGCGTGACGCAGAGGGGCCTACTGTTCCCCCCACCCCACTGTTCAGGGCGTGGAGGGCATTGTGTGTAATTATGTGAATAAAGAGCGGAGTCTCACTGACATTGTCAAAGAAAGACACGTATTCCATAAGGTACAGAACACTTCACGTTCTATGGCACCCCCCTCACCATCCTGAGTGTAGCTCAACCCACCCAGAGTGCGTTGCTGAGCGCGCTCAGGAGAGGAAAAGGGAAGAGGTAGCAAGGCGCAGCCTTAGCTCACCTAATAAAGATCTCTTACTACAGACTCCTAGGAGCTCTGTAGTAAAGGTCTCTCATAGCAGGCAGCTGTCTCTGTCCCAATGTGACATGAAGGCGCAGCCGCTAGCCGGGAAGAACGCCTTGCTGCAGGCTAATGCCTCAGCCGGCGCAGTTCAGACCCGTGCGACGTTCACGGAGAGCGGGAATACCAGAGTTACAAGTGTAATCAAGGTATGGACGCCTCCGGTCTATCATGAACGTAGCAATACCCAGGGCTCTGAGCGCAGCCCACCACTCACTGAGTGTGTTGTTGAGCAGCCGCATGAGACCAGTAAAGAGGTGTTATGGCACCACCGTGTGGTACCAGTCAGAGATTACACCTTTCAGACTCAGATGAGTACTGTAATGGATGGGTCTCATGGCAAGCGGCAGTCTCAGTCAGACAATGACGTGATGACGCAATCGCTATCCGGGGAGAGCGCGCCGTCTCAGGTTAATGCCTCAGACAGCGCAGTTCAGAACCGTGCTGCGTTCACGGAGGGCCGGATTACTGGAGTTACGGGCGTAACTAACGTATCAAGGCCTCCGATTCACTGAACCAGCTGATGTTTCCTCTCCCTTTCGAGGGGGCCCCCTGGGCTATTCCACCAACTCAGTGCTGGGGAATAGCGGCGGCAAGGGCCATAGAGGAATACAGGTCCTTCCTACTGGACGTAAAAGAGCTTCGTGCACGTCCGCTTTCTCTGCATTGCTGGCAGTGGCAACGTAGCTGTACCCTCTCACGCTGGCTAGAACAGACGTTAGAGAAGGGTTATGCCCTCCAATTCCATCGGACCCCACCCCCGTTTGGGGAGTGGTGGAAACGATGATGAAAACGCCGGACAAAGTAGCCGCTCTGATATCAGAGATCACGGAACTTTTTGGCGAAGGAGGCGGTCACAGTAGTTCCCGCGAAGAGCAAAGGAACAAAGGGCTCTATTCGCCCTATTTCCTAGTGCCCAAAAAGACGGGGGGAGTGAGGCCGATTTTGGATTTACGCATTCTCAACGAGAGCATAACCAAACGGCCCTTCCGAATGCTGACGACAAAACGTCTACTGGAAGTGTCCAGAAGGGAGACTTTTGTACAAGCATAGACCTAAAGGACGCGTACTTTCATGTGCCGATTCAATTTCGCCACAGAAAGTTTCTGCGGTTCGCCTTTCAAGGGGTGGCGTACGAGTTCACGAGGATGCCGTTTGGGTACGCCCTGGCACCTCGAACGTTTTCCAAATGTGTGGAGGCGGCATTGGAACCGCTGCGTCGTCAAGGGATAAGGATATTAGCCTACCTAGACGACCTGCTGGTTCTCGCCCGTCAGCAGAGCTGGCGTTCACGCACACGACACAGACAGTGATTCATCTCACGCGTCTGGGGTTCGCTGTGAATTGGAAAAAGAGCGCACCCTGGCCCAGTCATCAGATTGTCTACCTGGGACTACAGCTAGACACTGTAATGATGAGGGCGCGAATTTCGGACCCTCGAAGGGCAGCATTGGTACTAGCCCTGAGGAAGTGTCGTCCGAATCACACAGTAACGGCGCTATCGATCATGTCACTTTTGGGTCTCATGTCGGCAGCCCACTCTGTGGTACCGCTGGGGCTTCTGCACATGCGCAGAACACAGCGGTGGTTCGCCCAACTAAGACTAGACCCAGTGCGTCAACGTCATCGGTTGGTGGTGGTTCCTCTCTCGCTAAGAGCAGACCTGGACTATTGGAGGAACCCGTGCGTTCTCACGCACGGAGTCCCGATGGGCAAGGTGTCATCCTGACATTCCAGTGTATACAGATGCCTGTCTAACTGGATGGGGAGGGACATGTCAGTCTCAAGCGATAGGTGGTGCATGGCCTCAATCAGGTCGGCACATAAACCTCTTGGAGTTGGAAACGGTTCGACTGGTTTTGAACCACTTCGCGTCTACCCTTGGGGTCGCGATGTGTTGGTTTGGTCAGACAACCGGACCACAGTAGCTCACATAAATCGCCAGGGAGGGGTCAGGTCTCCTGCCCTCCACAGGGCGGCAGAGGAATTGTGGCTGTGGGCTCACAAGCACCTTCGCTCGTTGAGAGCAGCGCACATTCCGGGCTACTTGAACGTAGGGGCAGATCTCATGTCAAGAGGGGGTCCTCGAGACGACGAGTGGTGTCTGCACCCAGACATTGTTCTCCAAATTTGGAAACAATTCGGGAGAGCCGAGGTGGATCTGTTCGCGTCACGTGTGAACGCGCAGTGTCCCCTATGGTTCTCCCTGAGACAACAGGACGAGCCGCCATTGGGAAGAGACGCGTTCGCGCACTGCCCGTGGCCGAAAGTTCTCCTGTATGCATTCCCTCCGCTGTCTTGCATTCTCCCACTGCTAGCCAGGGTGAGATCAGAGGAGCTAACAGTGATACTGATAGCGCCCGATCGCCCGGGGGCTCCGTGGTTTGCAGAGATGAGTCAGATGTTGATTGTGCCACCTTGGACAATTCCACATCGACGAGACGCGTTGAGCCAGGCGGGAGGCGCGATAGGGCAGTGGCCCATAATCGGCCAACCACTGAAGGCTTGGTTCCTGAACGGGACAGGTTGAGGCGCCGTGGGTTATCTGATGCAGTGATCAGAACCATACAGAGCGCTAGGGCCAGTTCCACTTCCAGGATGTACACAAGCAGATGGAATGTTTTCTCACAGTGGTGTAACACACAGGACGTAGACCCCATGAGCTGTCAGGTAGAGAGTGTGCTCTCATTCCTGCAGTTTATGTTTGATAAGCAGAAATCGCCCGCCACCATTCGAGTGTTTGCAGCGGCAATTTCAGCTGGTCATGAAGGGTTTAACGGGAAAAACCTGTTCAGTCACCCATTAGTGAAACGTTTCTTATTGGGAACACGACGGCTTAGGCCAATGCCTAGAGCTACGCTGCCCCGATGGGATTTGGCTTTGGTTCTCGAAGCGCTATGTAAGTCGCCGTTCGAGCCATTGAATCAAATACCCCTCAAAATGCTGTCTATCAAGACGGCGCTGTTGCTCGCCTTGACTACCGCTAAGCGAGTCAGTGATTTGAGTGCACTGTCGACGAGACCCGACTGCCTTGCCATTAATGGCGATTTGAGCAGAGCGGTGTTACGTCCCTAACCCGGCATTTGTGCCGAAGGTTATTAACAGTGCATATAGATCACAGACCGTGGAATTGTGGGCTTTTTATCCCCCTCCTCATGGGGAGAGGAGTGAGAAAAAGCTTCATTGTCTGTGCCCAGTACGCGCTTTGGCGTTGTTACGTTGAGCGCACAGCAGCGATTAGGTCATCGCCTCAGCTGTTTGTGTGTCACGGTGCGGCTGCATTGGGTAGACCACTTTCTAAACAGCGTTTGTCTTATTGGCTTTGTGAAGGCATTGAGACGGCGTACGAGGCGGCGGGGCAACAACCGCCTCAGGGTATTAAAGCGCATTCCACTCGTGGAGTAGCAGCTTCTACTGCCCTCTTCAGAGGTACAGAGGTAGTGGATATTTGTAGAGCGGCGTCTTGGTCGTCACCGTCTCCTTTTATTCGCTTCTATCTGTTGGATATGTCTTCTAACTCTTTGGCTCGATCTGTACTCAGCGTGGCTGAGGGGGAGATCTTGAGAAAGTAACAGAGAAAGAAAGCAGGATTGTGACCATGTTCATAAATCCGCTTGTATTAGAAGGAACATATTAGGGCACGTTTTTTCCAACTCTTTAGCTCGGTCGGCATTCAGCAGAGCTGAAAGGCGATTTTGAGCTAGAAAGAAGAGGACAGAGCAGGACCTGGGACAGGTTCCAATCAGGTCCGCCTTGGTTAGGAAAGCGTGTTATGTCAGGAATAGGCTTTTCAACTTTCAAGCTCGATTGCACTCAGCATAGCTGAAGGAGAATCTTGAGCTAGAGGAAAGAGAAGCAGGACGATAGACAGGTCTCTATCAGGTCCGCTTTGGATGAAAGGCTATCTGTGGCATGTCTCTTGACTCAGGGTCAGTACATAGAGACATGTATTGAACTGACAGAATGTGAGGTCATCTATCTGATTCAGATAGTATGACCTTTATATTTTGTTCCTGCCTACTAATCTATGGATTCATAGAGTGAGTAAGGCGGTCTATTGGACACTTAATGTAGAATGACTGATGTCATTCCATTAGTGGACGATAGTGTTATCACAGAATATTGAGGCACGGCTATCTGTTGGTACAGATTAGCACGGCGTCTATTCTGATGATCTGCCCACTAGCCATTGGCATTGCCATTTGAGCTAGATGGGGCGGGTCTATAACCAATGACGCGGTATATTGTGACGCCCAAGGGGTTTTTAGTCACAGTACGGCGGGAATTGGTTGCAGCCATTGCTGGGCTTGAGCATTTTTCATTTTTTAATGGGAAGTGTTAGGCTCGGCAGGGAGTACATTTTGGAGCGTTTCGCTCCGCCTTAAACCACTAGGAGCATAGCTCCCCTATGGGGGCGGAGCTCCACGATATAGAACGACTAGTTACCGGAGTGTAACTCCAGTTCTATGAGTGGAGCGGAGCCCCATAGGACTTAAGGCCCTACCGATCCTCTCTAGTCTCGCTGAAGATAATATCTCGGGAGGCAGATTGATGGAACGGGGTTCCTTATATAGGGACACCTGTACTCCTATTGGCTGTAGTGTGTGTGCATAAATTTGCTTCAGGCTGTTCTGCCCTAGGGCAGAGGGTAAACCACTAGGAGCATAGCTCCCCTATGGGGCTCCGCTCCACTCATAGAACTGGAGTTACACTCC
>NW_025537543.1:0-31687 GCF_020615455.1 Coregonus clupeaformis
GTGTAGCCGGCGCGCTCTGCTCAGTTGCCGACTACTGCGTTGTGTTCCGGTGCACTGAAGACAACACACTGGCGTACTTGAAGGCACTTTATTGTGTACAACTCTCTCAATCTGTTCAACATCAAAGAGAGAAAATGTTCAAAACTCTACCCTCGACCAGAATCCGCCTCTCCCAGCCGAATACAATGCAGACTCAGTATAATCACATTCAAAAATACAAGGAATAAAATACAACATCATTGGAAAATAAACATTGCATCTGGTGTATATCTTATGTATGTGTCATATTCATGTTATCTCTGCCAAAAACTCTGAGCTTTTAGCCTTTACATTAATACTGTGCAACATGACATAAACCATCTTTCAAATGGGTAATACATACAGTAATATGCACGAAGCAACATGTAATCCTTCACATTTGAGCTTTCAGTGCCATTAAACACTAATCAATACATGAAAACATTTTAAATGAACACATATTTTTAACCTGATATAGGGAATACATACCTGTTCAACATCAAAGAGAGAAAATGTTCAAAACTCTACCCTCGACCAGAATCCGCCTAACATATAAAGAACAACGTGGGCTTCGTCACAAGAGGATAGAATGATGATTGCTAACTTACAGCTAAACAGAACACGAGGTTAGCTAAGTTAGCAATTTCTCAACTCTCAAAAATGGCTAAATTCACGACACAGCTTGATTAAATGTACGTACACTCATCATATAATATACATACAAGTTACTATGTGCACTGAAACGTTTTAGTTTTAACAGGTATATCAAGTTTATGTCACGCCGAAGTGAACACGTACCTCTCCCAGCCGAATACAATGCAGACTGAGAAAAGCATGACCTCCCTCCGCATATAACCAAACCAACTCTAGAGGGCGCACTTACACAATTAAACTCTCCCAATATCTGTAAACTACACAAAATGCTGAACAATACAATATTTTGGGTGAAATCAACTCACAAAATAAAATAAAAATAGAAAATGAACGGTTGCAAAAATCTGTAATTCTTTGACCTGTTACATTCACCCCTCTTTAATTTCACCAAAATCCTTCACACTTCGAGGGTGGAAAATAACCAAAAACATATAGAATAAAACTCTTGTCCACTTGGTCCAAGATAGCCCTGGGACTCCATTTCCCATATACAGCGTATAAAGCTACTTACAAAGTAAGTTAAAAGAAAACAGCAGTTGATCAGGCTACTGCCCTTCTAGTGAATATGATGCCTTATACATCATATGAAATCTTGGAACACTTTCCCTCCAATATGAACATCTCATGACCCAGGTCATACTACTGGTAATAAAGAAAAATATCTTAATCTCAAAATGTATCTAAAATAAAGAACGGAAAGACAGTGACCTTCTGACTCCTGTAACAAAACCCTTGGTGAGTGGTTTTTGCACCATGTTCTCTATCAAGCGATCGACTGCCTTAACAACCCTGCCAGTACGTGTTCTGACAACCTGACTTTCAAACCCTTGTACTCGGGAGGGTATCTGACTATCAATCAGTGTAACAGGTGAATTGACGTCCGAAGACCCTGTCTCATCTAAGTCAGGAACATCAACTGGGGCAACAGAGTCAGTGTCAGTCATGTGCAAATCAGGGGGGTCACTGGAATCCGACAAGTCTCTCACAGGTGAGTATTCATTTTCCCCTTGGCCTCTGACCTCTTTAGACTGGGCTCTCGTGGGTGTCAGTTGAACAGACTTCCTGGACAGAGAGTGGGGCATCTCATTCTCCATCTCAGACTCATCAGCTTCTCCAATAGACTCAGAGTCAGAGGATGCGTTTAACCACGAACATGTACGGTCCTCAGAAGCATCTACTGCTAGGCCACTCAAAGCATCAACAGAAGGAGGCTGAAGCTCACTGGCCACATCCGAGGCAGCTCCATTCATCTCCTCATCGCTTAGTTCTGGCATGGGCAAGAAGCTCACATCCAACATCAAATTCCGATGAACAACTTTTGTTTTCCCACTTTCGTCTCTGACTTTGTAAACGTGAGTCTGAGGGTTCCGGTCTATGATGGTATACATAGTGGCTTCCCACTTATCCGCTAACTTCCTCTTCCCTCTCTCTGCTTTATTAGCTAACAAAACTCGGTCGCCAACGTTCAAGTGGGTTCCACGAACTCTCTTGTTGTAGCCATCAGCTTGATGTTGCTGTCCTTTCCTCGCATGCTGCTGAGCTATGTCGGCAGCCACATGGAGGTTCGCCATCAGTTTCTCTGCATAGGTCTTATAATTCACCACGACTGGATCCCTCAAGACTTGTTTGAAGACCATGTCTACTGGGAGTCTGGGCACTCGACCATACATCAAATAGAATGGAGGATATCCAGTTGTTTCATGAGTGGTGGCATTATACGCAAAGTCAAAGTCTGTATCTGTTGGGCCCAGTGTTGCTTAGCTGTCAGGGGTAGGGCACGCAACATACTGCCAAGTGTCCTATTGAACCTTTCGGTTTGCCCATTTCCCATGGGATGGTATGCTGTTGTGTGTGTTTTCTTAATCCCTGTGAGGCTGAGGAGTTCAGCTATGAGTTTGCTTTCAAAATTGGCCCCTTGATCAGAATGTATTCGCTCTGGGGAAACCATAGATGCAGAATACGTTATCCCATAACTTCTTCGCTATTTGCTTTGCAGTTTGGTTTACGAGGGAAAGGCATGAGCCAATTTTGTAAAGTGGTCTGTTATGACTAACACATCGACAGATCTTTGCTTAGAGTCCTCAGCACTCCAAAAATCAATGCACACCAGCTCCATGGGTGCCGAAGTGCGAATGCTCTCCAAGGGAGCTCGGGCAGCTGGTTCAGGGGTCTTTGCAAGGATACAGCGTTGGCAGCATTTCACATATTCCTTGATGTCTCTTCCCATTTGCGGCCAGAAGAAACGCTTGTCGGGCGAGGTGTGCTGTCCTAGCCTGCCCTTGATGCCCAGCGAAGTCATGCACACCAGCGAGAGCTTTGGCCTTCAAGCTAGCAGGCAGCACAAACTGATACCTCTTCTCTCTGCTTAATGGGTCTTTGGTTACCCTATATAGGACTCCGTCCTGGACTTTTAGATGATGCCACTGCTTGCACAGTGTCTGGGTCGTAAGAGATAACCTCCTCCTCCCTCGCCTAGGTGGTGGCTCACCCCTCTGAATGAGTGGCAGGACTTCCCTGATAACTGGATCTATTTCCTGGCTGTGCCTCAGCTCGCCGATGGAGAGGGCTGGAAGTGTGTCTTGTTCTGAGGGCACCGCCTGGGGAAGAACATTGAGAAACTGTGTTGCTCTTATCTCTGCTCCCCTTTCCCACTCTACATGAGCTTCACAAGCAGATTTCACATGAGAGGGTTCTTGACTGCTGGCCAGCCTGTCTTGAGTGGGGTCCATAGTTACACAGCACCCTGCATCAAGTGCCTGGAGACACTGGGTCTTACTCCGGAAGAGATCTTGGACTTTCTCCTCTTTGGTTCCCTCCGCCTCGGCCAAAAGACTTCCATAGGGCTCACTGATCAACCTTTGGCTCACTGATTTAGCAAACGGATCTCTACTCAGGGCATCTGCCACAATGTTCTTTACCCCAGGAATGTGTTTGATACTGAAGGTGTAGGGGGAAAGCTTTGCCACCCACCTCTGTTCGCAAGCGTCAAGTTTTGGTTTGGTCATTATATAGGTCAAAGGATTATTGTCGGTCCACACTGTAAAAGTGTGGCCTTTCAACCAGTGGCTGAATTTTTCACAAACACTCCATTTGAGCGCCAAGAACTCCAGTCGGTGAGCAGGATACCTCTTTTGTGAGCCAGTGAGGGTCTTGCTGGCAAAGGCGATCGGGCGTGCCTTCGTTTCTCCTTCTGGTATCTGGGACAGAACTGCCCCAAGGCCATCAAGAGACGATCAATGGACAAAACCAAGGGCTTAGAAAAGTCTGGATGGCTAAGGACCACACAATTCAGGAGCTTCTCCTTAAGGCCGGCGAAAGCGGAATCGCAGTCAAGGGTCCAATCCGCAGGTTTGAGCTTTCTGTAGACTCCCGCATTCTGACTGTACTTCCCGGCCTTTCCTCTCCGTTTCTGGCCAGCTGTGAGAGCAAACAGGGGTTTTGCGATGGAGGAGCAATTTGGTATGTAGTGTTGGTAATAAAATACCATCCCCAGGAACGACTTCACTCTGCGAACTGAAGGAGTGCAGCCATCATCTTCCATCAAGTCCCTCTTTGACATTTTGGTGATGACCTCGACCTTCTCTGGGTCAACAGCAACACCGTCACTGTCAACGATGTGTCCGAGAAACTTCACAGATCTCCGCAACAGATGGCATTTCTTTGGACTCAACTTTAGATTGTGCTCCCGTAGCCTCTGGAAAACAACCTCTAATCTGCTGAGGGCCTGCTGTTCATTGGGGGCAAATATCAAGAGATCATCTAGGTAGCACAAGAGACTGCTGAAGTTAAGATCGCCAAAGATACTCATCATCATCCTCATGAAGGACGCTGGACTGTTGCAAAGCCCCTGTGGCATTCTGTTATACTCTGCAGGCCTAATGGTGTTGTGAAGGCGGTATACTTTTTGTCCTCCTCATGCATGGGCAAGTTATAAAATCCAGACGTGAGGTCCATGGTGCTGAAGACAGCATTACCGCCAAGGGCAGCCAAGCAGTCCGATTGATGGGGCAAAGGATGAGCATCCTTGATAGTTCTTGCATTCAGCCATCGAAAGTCTGTGCATATCCGGAGGTCGCCATTTTTCTTCCAAACCATCACGAGTGGAGAAGCATATTCACTCATTGATTTCCGTATGATTTCCTGTTCCTCCATCTCGGTGAGAACTTGGCGCAGCTTTTGATAGTGGGCTGGCGGCACTCTGCGATATGGAAGACGGAAGGGACGGTCGTCAGTGAGGCGGATCCTATGGGCAAAGCCCTTGGCTTCTCCACAGTCAAGATTATGCTTTGAAAATATATCCTGATATTTCTCCAGCAATGTCACAAGTTGGAGCTTGGTGGAGGGGCTCGCTTCACAATGATCAATGTCGACATTTCCTAGACCAGACTTCTGCAGTCTGTCTTTCAGGTCACCGTTGTCGTCCTGTTTCACATGAGTCACTCCAACAGAGCCAGCATCACTCTGACAGGAACCCTGGAACAGTGTGAGATCTTCAGCTGCAACACAAGTAGAGACGTCCGCAAGCTTGCTGTTCCTTTTCAGTGTGAGTGGTTTGTCTGAGATATTAGTGACTTTCATGGGAGTCCAGCCATCTCCCCATAACGGTGTTACCACTCTCCCCACCATAATGCCCCGAGGCACACACCTGGAGGTTGTAGGCTCCACCATAACTGTACTCCCAGGTGACTTGGGTATATTACTTGGCAGTCTTCCCACAGCAGGTACTCTTGTTTGGGAAGGAGAGTCACCGCCTGGAGTTAGCTTCACTGTCCCTACTTTTCCTGGGACATCTTCACCCCTCCATCTTGTGAGACTGGTCATCATTTCTAGAAACTGTTCGCCATCTGGAGACCCTTTTGTGTTGCTCGAGATAAGTGTCCAATAACTGTTCTCGTTTTTCAGCTGATGCAGTACACGTTTCAACATGTTGGTGCCTACTATTATGTCGTCTTTCTGACCAGTGATCACCAGAACTGGGACCATGCACTTTACCCCATACAGACTTAGTTCCATGTCATACATGCACTTGGGGGCGCACTTGTACTCCTCCACAGCCAACAAGGATGATATGCTGTGAGAGTTCTTGATGTGGGGTCAAGACGCTATCCGATAGTAGTCTCTGCTCTGCCTCTTCACTTATCGTGCAGGCCATTGAGCCTGTATCGAGGAGCCCTTGCAACTGAGCACAGCCATTAACTGTCACCGGTGCGTGAAATAACTCACTGAACGTCTCAACTCTGTGAATATTCTGAACAATTACCGTGCAATTATCAGACATTGCTTTACAGACATTGACATACATCTCCTTCAATTCTTCACTTTCTTCAAGGGTTGAATCTTCAACGCTCACACATCCCCTTTCCGTATGTGAGCTATCTAGTTTAAACTGGCTCCAACTTGCTCAGAGTTAGGTGGTGTGTGCGCTAACTGTGGCTGAGCGTTAATTCTTGGCCGGCGCTGTTGGCATTCTCTCTTCCAGTGGCCGGGCTTGTAACAGCCCTACAGAGGTTCGCCTGTCTACAGTGTGCAGTAGTTGAATGTTCGGCAGACTGACAGACTTTACATCTACTCTGAACAATGGCTGCTGGCCCCCTGCTTGGTGGCACGACTGCTGTTGTGTGTGCCGTCTGCTCTAGCACACGGTCCAGCAAGCCAATGAGAGACTGCATGCAGATGCTCTCTGTCTGAGGAGAGGATGGAAGCCCCATTGCCTTTGGGTAACCAGTAAGGTCTGTTGGGTTTTCAGCAGCGACTGTCTCTGTGGTTAATGCCTGAGCATGTGCACCAATGTTCTTTGGCCGATAAGATTTGGCTTGACACATTGTTCTAGCCTCTCTCTGATGTTCAACGAGGTGTTCATGAATCTCATTTGCTGTCCACTTTTCAGCTGTTTTGCACTTTAGGACACTTGCAAGAGCGGGGGTCGGGACAGTGTTTCACCAGCATCATTGTGACTTCGTGAGAGGGTCCTCAATGTTTCGCCCCTGCCTTCTCAGACACTCATCTGCGACATCCACAGCCTTGTTCAAGCGTATCCAATAGTCCATGGGACTTTCTCCAGCCAGAGGAAGTGTGTTATAGAAATCTGCTAAAGGCATAGAGGAGTAGGTTAACTCACTGAAATGTTGTTTCAGAATATCAAAGACGAGCTTGGAGTTCTCAGCTGGCTGCAGCGATGGCATACTGCGCAGGGTAACTTTAACAATGTCTCTAGCCTTTCCCATTAGTCTTGACATTATCTCCTGGGAGTGCTCTTGCGGGTGTACACCCCTCTTATTCAGGTAAACGCTCATAATCTCTTCCCACTCATGCACTGTGTGTTTGTCTGTTCCATCACCCCTGAAGTACGGCGGCTCTTTGACATCTGTCTTCATGACTAACTTTACTCCTGTCATGTTCAAATCAGACTGTCCATATCCTAAGTTCAGGCTAGGCGTAGGAGTGGTTTGGTTATCTGCACTACCAACAGATCTCTGTAATTGGCTAGCAATGTTCTCTCCTATTTCATGAGCTAACTGTGTGATGAGACTCCCCTAGGTCTGCAGAACTCACATGTGAACTAGACACTGGCTGACGTGGAGAATGTTCATCTGTTTGGGTGTGAGTGTATGAAAATGCAGGACAGCCCACTGAACTAACGCTGCTTGCAATGTCTGGAGCATCTCCTAAGCTACGCATGTGTGGTGCGGGGGGAATATTCATCAGTGCGTAAGCGTGTGGACGAGAGTACAGGTCTGCCTAGTATACCAGCACCCCTAACCGGCGTGCTCTCCACCATACTCATAAACCTGCCCCTCCCCAGGCTTACCCCTGCAGCATCTCCAACACTAAATGGTGTCTGCGCATCCTTGCCATCAGCCATTTTTTTTTTTTTTTTTTTTAAATAGAAAGTTGTAATAGACTATGGTAATGATATGTGAATCACCAGAACATGTGAATATGAAAAAAAAAATTGTACAATGATAGAAGTAGCTGAGGTAAGCAATTAAGAGCTACAATTTACACATTAATGTTTGCCCTTATACTTGTAACATTCCGAAGAGGTTCCTACTGTCACAGCAACCACCGGCGATCACCCTGGCAATGATCTGAAGCGAAGATAATCCGGGTCACGGCACCAATGTAGCCGGGCGCGCTCTGCTCGTTGCCGACTACTGCGTTGTGTTCCGGTGCACTGAAGACAACACACTGGCGTACTTGAAGGCACTTTATTGTGTACAACTCTCTCAATCTGTTCAACATCAAAGAGAGAAAATGTTCAAAACTCTACCCTCGACCAGAATCCGCCTCCCAGCCGAATACAATGCAGACTCAGTATAATCACATTCAAAAATACAAGGAATAAAATACAACATCATTGGAAAATAAACATTGCATCTGGTGTATATCTTATGTATGTGTCATATTCATGTTATCTCTGCCAAAAACTCTGAGCTTTTAGCCTTTACATTAATACTGTGCAACATGACATAAACCATCTTTCAAATGGGTAATACATACAGTAATATGCACGAAGCAACATGTAATCCTTCACATTTGAGCTTTTCAGTGCCATTAAACACTAATCAATACATGAAAACATTTTAAATGAACACATATTTTTAACCTGATATAGGGAATACATACCTGTTCAATCAATCAATCAATCAATCAATTTTATTTTATATAGCCCTTCTTACATCAGCTAATATCTCGAAGTGCTGTACAGAAACCCAGCCTAAAACCCCAAACAGCTAGTAATGCAGGTGTAGAAGCACGGTGGCTAGGAAAAACTCCCTAGAAAGGCAAAACCTAGGAAGAAACCTAGAGAGGAACCAGGCTATGAGGGGTGGCCAGTCCTCTTCTGGCTGTGCCGGGTGGAGATTATAACAGAACCATGCCAAGATGTTCAAAAAATGTTCATAAGTGACAAGCATGGTCAAATAATAATCAGGAATAAATCTCAGTTGGCTTTTCATAGCCGATCATTTAGAGTTGAAAACAGCAGGTCTGGGACAGGTAGGGGTTTCGTAGCCGCAGGCAGAACAGTTGAAACTGGAATAGCAGCAAGGCCAGGCGGACTGGGGGACAGCAAGGTGTCATCATGCCCGGTAGTCCTGACGTATGGTCCTAGGGCTCAGGTTCTCAGAGAGAAAGAGAGAACGAGAGAATTAGAGAGAGCATACTTAAATTCACACAGGACACTGGATAAGACAGGAGAAGTACTCCAGGTATAACCAACTAACCCCAGCCCCCCGACACATAAACTACTGCAGCATAAATACTGGAGGCTGAGACAGGAGCGGTCCGGAGACACTGTGGCCCCATCCGGAAGAAACCCCGGACAGGGCCAAACAGGAAGGATATAACCCCACCCACTCCGCCAAAGCACAGCCCCCGCACCACTAGAGGGATATCCCCAACCACCAACTTACAATCCTGAGACAAGGCCGAGTATAGCCCACAGAGGTCTCCACCACAGCACAAACCAAGGGGGGGGCGCCAACCCAACATGTTCAACATCAAAGAGAGAAAATGTTCAAAACTCTACCCTCGACCAGAATCCGCCTAACATAAAAAGAACAACGTGGGCTTCGTCACAAGAGGATAGAATGATGATTGCTAACTTACAGCTAAACAGAACACGAGGTTAGCTAAGTTAGCAATTTCTCAACTCTCAAAAATGGCTAAATTCACGACACAGCTTGATTAAATGTACGTACACTCATCATATAATATACATACAAGTTACTATGTGCACTGAAACGTTTTAGTTTTAACAGGTATATCAAGTTTATGTCACGCGAAGTGAACACGTACCTCTCCCAGCCGAATACAATGCAGACTGAGAAAAGCATGACCTCCCTCCGCATATAACCAAACCAACTCTAGAGGGCGCACTTACACAATTAAACTCTCCCAATATCTGTAAACTACACAAAATGCTGAACAATACAATATTTTGGTGAAATCAACTCACAAAATAAAATAAAAAATAGAAAATGAACGGTTGCAAAAATCTGTAATTCTTTGACCTGTTACATTAGCATTAACTTGTGTGTGTGGTGTCAAGTGTGGATGGTCCTATGTATGCAAATAGCCGAGATTGGATATTTTAGCACCATGGACAGCAGCGACATTGGGATAGCGAGATCTGTAATTCAGCAACACATGACACTGGATAGCGGCTGTCTCAGGTGAACTTGGCATTGGGAAAATCCCATCTAATAGGAAACGAGGCATAGGAGTCAAAAAGACTGAAGGAGAAGACTCCCACAGGAACTCTATGCTTAACTGTTCTGCCACATTCATTTCAAATGTTACATTTTTCGATTTGTAAATAAAAGGGAACACATCTGCAAATAATGTAAATTGACTTTTCTAACTACACTGTACAGCTTTAGTGTGTCTGTGTGTCATAGGTACAACTGCAAGCAATTCGCTTCTCAAATCCTTCTCAAATGTCTGTTTAATGTGAGAAACTAAATTAAAAACAACCGTTAGACTAATACAATGCGTACTGTCACAAATTATTACTATTCCCAACAAGACAACGAAGTGATGGTCTTTACCCACCATGGAGACTCATAAAGGCTACTTCCCCCCCACCAAAAGTTCCCACGCAGAGCGATGTTGTTTACTACATCATTATGCATATGTAGCGTGGTTCGTTCTGCGTTGTGTACTTTTAATTAGGACACTGCCACAACTGGAATTCTGATGGTTGGATAATTTTTATTCGACCTGCACACGAAGAGACAAAAAATTATGTTAGCCCTTGGTGCAGCCACAGCTCTCGGGCACCTTGCTAGTTGAAGGTCAGGCAAAAGAGAACAGGTGCTGCATGCACACATTCAGTGCCTAACAACACACTATACAATACAAGTAAAATGATATTCAACATAATTCTGACAAAATAAATGACATACCTGTACACGAAGAGACAACACACAATAGGTTAGCCCTTGGTGCAGCCACAGCTCTCGGGCACCTGCGTGAGCACATAGAAACTCACTCAAACACTGACCCAAATACTCCCGAGTTACAATAGGTACCCAAATTAGCGAGCTTGGTGAAAGTTGTTAACATAAATCTTTATATTGTCCACATTGTAACAAAACCTATAGTTGCGTAACAGCACTTTGTGTAACTTTACCACAGTTTTATATTGACAAATTACGGCGCCAAGGACAACATACCTTGCTAGTTGAAGGACAGCCAAAAGAGAACAATAAGAGGGTACATAAATACAGATAACCCGCGATGGACCAAACCAAAATATACAAAACTTTTACAATTAGGTGTATTTACAATATAGATATATAAAAATGTTTGTACACCAAAAATTACATTAGCTATGCAGCTGTAATTAAATAAAAACCACATTGAATTAATATTATTATTATTATTATTATTAACTTATTAACATCCCCTCTTGACCTGGCCTAGTTGAACTGTCCTTGTGTGCAACTTGGTGCATAATCTAGGGGAACAACATCACACTACTACATTCACCCCTACTGTTTTACACTATATTATAAACACAAAACAAAACACATTACCTCGAAGGTAACAAAGCAAAGAAAGAAAAAAACATTCCGCACCCACAGGGCGACAGAGTAACCCAGTGTAGTCCCTTAATTCTAGACCCACAAATGGTCGATCAGCTGGAAAGCTATCCCGTGAAGGATTAGGAAAAATAAGAGGTAGCTAATCCCTTATTCAACCCTATACAAAAAATGCCAAATACATTTTATGCTGATGAACTACACACAAAGTTACATGAATTGTCAAAAATATTAGACAAACCCACAAATCACTCTAAGACCCACTTAGATTACCACATACACATAACAAAGAAAAGGTAGGCAATATCCTACCGTCACTGAGAAACCAAGAATTGTTTCATTTCCTGTGTAGACATAGTTTGGATTAGCCTATTCACTGGATTAATAAATCTACCTAGTCTAGTCCGAACACCCTCACCCAAAAACCTAGCAGGAATGTCACGGACAGCACCAACCGTGCTCAAAGGTCTAACCTCAGGTTGGGGAGTACTACAGATCAGCATATCCGGAGCCAGCACACTTTCAATTTCCGACTCAACACTAGTAGTGTCAGACGACTGATCAGAATCCTGGTAGATTGTCACAGACCAGACTGACAAAGCATCTTCAACCAAGTTAACAACATCAGGCACAGCACCATCCCAGCTGAGTGGAGTTTCACTATCAGAATTCTTGTAGGCTTTGGGGATCTCAGCCCCCGAAACCTGAAGGATCTGGAGAAGGTCTGTATGGAGGAGCGGGCCAAAATCCCTGCTGCAGTGTGTGCAAACCTGGTCAAGACCTACAGGAAACGTATGATCTCTGTAATTGCAAACAAAGGTTTCTGTACCAAATAATAAGTTCTGCTTTTCTGATGTATCAAATACTTATGTCATGCAATAAAATGCAAATTAATTACTTAAAAATCATACAATGTGATTTTCTGGATTTTTGTTTTACATTCCGTCTCTCACAGTTGAAGTGTATGTATGATAAAAATTACAGACCTCTACATGCTTTGTAAGTAGGAAAACCTGCAAAATCAGCAGTGTATCAAATACTTGTTCTCCCCACTGTATGTACTGGATATCATTTTTATTTTACATTTTTAGTCATTTAGCAGACGCTCTTATCCAGAGCGACTTACAGTTAGTGAGTGCATACATCATTTTTATTTTTCATACTGGCCCCCCGTGGGAATCGAACCCACAACCCTGGCGTTGCAAACGCCATGCTCTACCAACTGAGCAACATCCCTGCCGGCCATTCCCTCCCCTACCCTGGACAACGCTGGGCCAATTGTGCGGCGCCCCATGGGTCTCCCGGTCACAGCCGGCTACGACAGAGCCTGGATTCGAACCAGAATCTCTAGTGGCACAGCTAGCACTGCGATGCAGTGCCTTAGACCACTGCGCCACTCAAAGGGTGCCAGCTTTGCAACCCATCTCTGCTCGCATGCATCGTCTCGGCTTTGTAAGAATATATTTGAGTGGATCGTTGTCGGTCCACACAGTAAACTTATGCCCTCGCAGCCAATGGCTGAATTTATCATGAATGGCCCATTTCATGGCTAGAAATTCCAGCCGGTGAGCAGGATACTTGGATTGTGCATGATTAAGAGATTTACTAGCAAAAGCTATCGGCCTGGCTATGTCCTTCCCATCTTGCACTTGTGATAGTACAGCTCCCAAACCACTAGTAGATGCATCCACGGAAAGTAGAAATGGCTGAGAAAAATCTGGATGAACCAGCAGTGCCTGGTCAACTAGTGCTGATTTCAAAGCTTCAAAAAGCGAGTCGACATTCGGCAGTCCAGTCTGCAGCAGTGAGCCTGCGAGGGGACCAGGCCTCTTCCTACCCTTGCCTCTCCTAGGCTTCTTCTGACCTGTAGTTAGCTGAAACAATGGCCTAGCAACCATGGAACAATTCTCAATGTAGTGCTAATAGTATACTACCATACCAAGGAAAGAACCTATTTTGATAGGAGACGGTGTGACACCATCAGCTTCACTCTCAGCTTCACTCTCAGTCACATTCAAAATGGTTTGAACTTTAGCAGGGTCAGTGGCTACACCCTCCTGAGAAATGATGTGGCCCAAAAAACTTTACAGACCTCCTCAGAAACTTGCACTTAGACGGAGACAGTTTAAGGTTGTGCGCCTGCAACCGCTGAAAAACCATCTCAAGTCTCTGCAGACTCTCTTCCTCCGTCTTAGCAAAAACCATCAGATCATCCAAGTAACAAAGGAGACTTAGAACGTTTTGGTCACCAAAGATGGTCAGCATCATTCTCATAAAAGTAGCCGGGCTGTTGCAGAGGCCCTGAGGTAACCGATTGTACTCGTGCAGACCTAAAGGGGAGGAAAAGGCAGTGTATTTCTTGTCCTCTTCATGCAGTGGCACGTTGTAATACCCTGACGTCAAATCCATTGTGCTGAAGAAGGCATTACCTCCCAGCGCGGCCAGTACATCAGCCTGATGAGGCAGGGGATGAGCATCCTTTACTGTGCGGGCATTTAACCACCTGAAGTCAGTACATAGGCGCAAGTCCCCATTCTTTTTCCATACCAGCACCAATGGTGAGGCATACTCGCTGCTGGATTTTCTGACGATTTCCTTTTCCTCCATATCATCCAGTGTTTCCCTGAGTTTTTGGTAATGAGCTGGAGACAGCCTACGATAAGGTCATCGAAATGGGCGGTCATCAGTCAGCCGTATGCGAAGGCAGAACTCCTTTGCCTCGCCACAATCTAGGCTATGTCTAGAGAACACTGTGTCATACTTCCCAATTAAGTTGACAAGTTTATCTTTCCAGAACTGTGAAACTGGACACTCCTCAACAGACAGGCCTTGAAGTCCAAGATTCCTCAGTGTACTGTTGCCATTATCTACACTGCCACCAACTGAACTCTTAGCTGTCAGACTGCCATGTGATCTGTCACATTGAGCCTTTGCCACATTCTGATGAGCTGCTTGCTGCTTGACATCATTAAAATACTCCAATGCAATGCAAGGGTACACATCCGCCACTTTAGCATTTCGTCTCAGGGTAACTGGCGATGTTGTTGGATTCACAATCTTCACAGGGAGCCATCCATCCCCCCACAGAGGCGTAACTACTCTCCCCCACTAGTATGTGTCGATTCACACAACGAGACGTGCTGGGCTCGACAACAACAGTACTGCCCACAGAGAGTTTTGTCTTTGGCGGTAGGCGGCCCCACACCAGATGCTCACTCATGGGTTGGAGCGTTACTGCTATCTTCAACTTAATGGTGCCCACTTTATCTGGGATGGAGTCTCCTCTCCATCTCTCCAGATTTGACATCACACTGGCTAGAGGAACCTGGTGTACCCGCCACCCGCCAGTAGCTGTCATTTGATTTGAACTGTCTAATCAGAGACTTCAACACATTAGTTCCCACAATGAGTTCATCAACCTGCCCATCAACAATAAGCACTGGGACTACATAACAGAAGCCATAAAGTTGAATTTTTAAGTCACACATGCCCACTGGGCTAGTTTGTTCCCACCACAACCCACCAGGATGATGTCTGAAAGAGCTAGAAAGTTCCCTCTACCACTCCTGCCTCCCTCAACCGAGGTACAATATCTGCGCGCAGAGTAGTAGCCATGGACCCACTATCTAACATCCCCTTCAGCTCAACTTTATCCTGTACTAGCACAGTGGTGTAAAACAAACTGTCATTCTGATTGTGTTCTGAAAAATGACTGTGTTGTTCTTGGGTACTGACTCACAAAAGTAAGAATAAACAGATTGGATATCATCATCAGTGGAGGAAAAATAAGAATGCCCCACATTGCCCTCATTTAGCAGACGCTCTTATCCAGAGCGACTTACAGTTAGTGCATACGTTATTAATTTTTTTCATACCCCCCGTGGGAATCGAACCCACAACCCTGGCGTTGCAAACACCATGCTCTACGAACTGAGCCGGCCATTCCCTCCACTACCCTAGGCGACGCTGGTCCACATTGTGCGCCGCCCCATGGGTCTCCCCGGTCGCGGCCGGCTACGACAGAGCCTGGATTCGAACCAGGATCTCTAGTGGCACAGCTAGCACTGCGATGTAGTGCCTTAGACCACTGCGCCACTCACAGACTGAGTATTGCTGACCAGAGCCTTCTCTAACAAAGTCAAAACTTTCTTTAATGTCCCACCCTCAGATACAGATGGTGCCTGGTCTGGTTCACGGCCACATTGAGAAAAAGATGACACATTAGGTCTTTTCACAGGACCCACTCCCTCCTGAGGGCAGTCAAAAACAGCAGCAACCTGCTGTGAAAGTTGTGTTCTACATGCTTTACGTTCCCTTAACAGTTCATCCAACCGATCCTGTACCTCACTGGCTGTCCAGTCACGAATGGGTTTGCTCTTGAACACTTGGGCCAACTCTTTATCAGGACAGTTGCGTACAAACATGACTGCCAACTCTGAGCACTGATTGGGTAAGGTCCTGCCCTCACTCACAAGGTACTGTTCGGCTGCCTCTGCAGCTTTGTTAAGCCTAATCCAGAAATCTATTGGACCCTCATTAGCATATGGTTTGATTGAATAGAAATCAGCTAATGGCATACCTGAGCAGACAGTATCCCCAAAGTGTTGCTTGAAAACACTGAACACCGCCTTAACATCTGTGACAACAAGGTTGTTACGCTTCCAGACTTTGGTCACATCCCGTGCCCTCCCCATGAGCCTAGACATCACCTCCCCAACATTCCCAGACCCAGTGTAACCCCTCTTCTCTAGGTAGACTTCCATTAACTCCTCCCACTCCAGGACAGAGTACTTATCTGAGCCATCACCCCTAAAAAGAGGTGGAGCACTAACATCTGACTTCACAACCAGATTCAGCTTGGACGCATCAATAAAGGTTGACCCACACTGCTCAGGCAGGGGAAACTGCTGGGGTTGGTGAGGGGGGACGGGCAGGAGAAAGACTTGAAACCCCAGGCTGCAGTAAACTCGCTCTGATAGATTCTCCTATCTCTGAACCAATCTGCTTAATAAGGTCACTAAGCTGACTCGGAGGAGTCCCATTATCACCGAGTACTGTGGATGATGGTACATCAAAAGACAGAGGTGGGATACCCTGGTCAGGTGGAACAAACAGCCTACCCCTCCCAGTGCTTGCAAACTCAGGACTAGCAAACGCTCTACTCCCAGGAGCTGACTGTACAATTGGTGTAAATGGAAGGACACCCCTCCCTCTACCCACACTAAAATCCCCAGCATAACACGTCTTATGGATTTGAGAATCTTCCATGGCTTCAACAGAGCACTAAAATACAATGTAATTTAGTGCATTCAAATACCAAAAAAAATTAATGCAATAAACAAATTCATCCAAAACATACAAATAAGCACGAATACCTGTATTTAATGAATATGCTACATTCACTTTCACTGTTTACAGTATATATTCACTTACAGTAAGCCATCAACAAATTCACATGCGCAGGTCGTGCACCTCATCCACATGCACAGCTCCGGCAGTCGGCTTGAGCTGACCAGTCGGCAGGTCACGTAATTAGGACACTGCCACAACTGGAATTCTGATGGTTGGATAATTTTTATTCGACCTGCACACGAAGAGACAACACACAATATGTTAGCTCTTGGTGCAGCCACAGCTCTCGGGCACCTTGCTAGTTGAAGGTCAGGCAAAAGAGAACAGGTGCTGCATGCACACATTCAGTGCCTAACAACACACTATACAATACAAGTAAAATGATATACAACATAATTCTGACAAAATAAATGACATACCTGTACACGAAGAGACAACACACAATAGCTTAGCCCTTGGTGCAGCCACAGCTCTCGGGCACCTGCGTGAGCACATAGAAACTCACTGTCTAATCAGAGACTTCAACACATTAGTTCCCACAATGAGTTCATCAACCTTCCCATCAACAATAAGCACTGGGACTACATAACAGAAGCCATAAAGTTGAATTTTAAGTCACACATGCCCACTGGGCTAGTTTGTTCCCACCACAACCCACCAGGATGATGTCTGAAGGAGCTAGAAAGTTCCCCTCTACCACTCCTGCCTCCCTCAACCGAGGTACAATATCTGCGCGCAGAGTAGTAGCCATGGACCCACTATCTAACATCCCCTTCAGCTCAACTTTATCCTGTACTAGCACAGTGGTGTAAAACAAACTGTCATTCTGAGAAATTCTCATTGTGTTCTGAAAAATGACTGTGTTGTTCTTGGGTACTGACTCACAAAAGTAAGAATAAACAGATTGGATATCATCATCAGTGGAGGAAAAATAAGACACACAAAGGGTCAGACAGACAGGCAGACATAATTAGCAATGCAAAAAAGCTATGAAACTGACCCTCACACACTACACGCTCCTGTAGTCTATGTACGGGTAGTTAATATCACATGATTTGGGGAGAGCTGGTTTAGTAATAAAAAGGTGGCTTATGGCTTGTTCATTGCGCATTCCCACATACTTGATTCCTGAGGCTTGAGCTGCCTTAGCTACTTCAATGACTGGAACACCAACTATTCCAAACATATATTCTACATTCTGTAGAGAGTTACATGTAGATACAGTATATTTACCTTTTTTAAACATTTTTAGTCATTTAGCAGACGCTCTTATCCAGAGCGATTTACAGTTAGTGAGTGCATACATTTTCATACTGAATTGTATATGAATTGTTACAATGTAGTTTAGATTTTCTTTGCATTGACACACACATTGGCATGCATCAACAAGGGTGTTAACATATACTATTCCACATAAACATCTAAATGTTTTTCTACAACAATATTAATAGTTAGCTATACCAGTGCAATGACCTATGGCACACTTTCACAACTCATAGTGTTACATTCTCACTGCCAAGGACATGATCAGCGACTAATATATTATTAGCAACACGGTTACACAGTATAACACTCTTTTATATATATTGCACACACTTCACCTGAGCTTTTAGTGCCTCTGCAATGAGCTGAGCCCCAGTCACATCTTCCATTATTATTGTCGAGAAATCTGTTCAAAGTGCAAACGCGGTTAGCAATGATTTCTTGGACTTGTTGTTCAGTAGCTTATAAATCGTGTTTAGATCTCTTGCAAATCATTAGTTTTGTCTGCTTTCCAGCATGCATTACATGAGTAGCTTTTTCTTCTTCAGTGGGGTTTATAGGCAGTTGGCATCCAACGTTATGGTGCATTACTGCCCCCTATTGTACAGAAGTGTGGACATGAGCCGTGCAATAGCAGTCATGAATATTTAATAAACTAGTAGCATTTTTTCTTTTTTTATTGCAAGAAATACATAATAAGCCCTCATTATGTGTTTATAACTGCACTTTACTTAACACTTAACTCAATTAAGTCATTATGAGTGTATGACAGTATGAAAAAAAAAATGTATGCACTCACTAACTGTAAGTCGCTCTGGATAAGAGCTTCTGCTAAATGACTAAAATGTAAAATGTAAATGACTTGAGTGTATGCATTATAGATATAGGCTTCATAGAAAGTGTTACAAATGTTCTCCTGTCATCTTATAGGAGATCCATTCATGGATTTAGTTATGGCTTGAGAATGTGACTGGTCTACGGAGTTCTCCTTTATGTCTGTCTTTATATGTGACAACAACTTTTCTGTATTATGTGTATTTCCACAATCAATAATCATAAACGGTACTTCACTATGAATACTTTTGACTATGTGGTTTGAAGTACTTTACCGTTATCTTGCACATACATGAAGACTACTATAGACAGAAATCAATGCAGTAATGTTTTATTAAATAAAGGCTCTGATTAAAATATCATATTAATAAAATCAGGCATTTGGCTAATTCTTCTTCCCAGAAGCTCCTCTGAATGGTTTGGAGATGGCTCTGGAGAGAGCGTGTAACACCCTGACTATGAGTGGGCGTTTACGGGACTGGGACTCCTGGGGAGCAGGGGCCGGTGTGGTTGTCAGGTCCTCCTTGGGTGGGGAAGTGGATGGAACCTCTGGAACCTCACACTCAGCATCTGTCATAAGAACATTTCATAATCAGAAAATGAATGTGTGTGTTTGTGTCTGTCCGTCTGTCCGTCTGCCTGTCCGTCTGTCTGCCTGTCTGCCTGTCTGTCCGTCTGCCTGTCTGTCCGTCTGTATGCCTGTCTGCCTGTCTGTCTGTCTGTCTGTCCGTCAGTCTGTCTGTCTGTCTGTCTGTCTGTCTGCCTGCCTGCCTGTCCGTCTGCCTGTCCGTCTGTCTGTCTGCCTGTTTGCCTGTCTTTTTGTCTGCCTGTCTGTCTGTCTGCCCGTCCGTCTGCCTGTCAGTCTGCCTGTCTGTCTGCATGTCTGTCCGTCGGTCTGCCTGTATCTGTTGTCACTGTTTTAACAAGCTTGTCATAGGGTGATACATCAATATGACATTATCGATGCTTATCACTTACCCTGTGAAATATGAGTCTCTCTGAGACGTTTGGTAGGCAGAGCATCCTGTTCTGGATGTCTCTTCGGTTTCCCTTTGTCTTGAACAGCTGTTGACAAAACACATCAGGACAACTGAGCCTGTGTAAAATACAGAGTGTGCATCCTAAAAGGCACCCTATTCGCTCACGTAAGGCACTACTTTTGACAAGGGCCCAGAGAGCTCTGGTAAAAAGTCGTGCACTATATAGGGAATAGGGTGCCATTTGGGACATAACCATTGACTCTCTCCCATGTGTATTAGGATTGCATTACAGCGTCCTCACTCAACCTCCTAAAGGCAATGACAACAGTTTTGTTCTAATGCTGAGAGACAATAGGGGTGTAGTGAATCTGTAGGGTAAATTTCAGCCCTGCCTTACAGAGGTAATCTCAAAACACAGAGCACCCTACCTTAATCATGATCTTTGGAAACTTATGCATTTTCGGTAGGAAACGCCACTTCCTGTTCTTCTTAGTCTCTTCCCCTCTGGCAGAGGGAAGACGGGCCATGCCGTCAGCCTTTACATCAGCCGGGCTAAGGCTCCTGGCAGGGAATTCCTCAGTAGCATTAAGGTCAGCTACAACACCATGAGTGATGTCACTTGTGGCATTGCTGGTGTCTGAGTGAGAAGAGCACGCTAGTGTGACCGACCTGTGTACAATAACTGGGAGAAGAGGACGCAGCCATTGAAGTCAGTCACTGCATCCCAAATGGCATTCTCTTACTTTATAGTGCACTACTTTTGACCAGGGCCCATAGGGTCTGGTCAAAAGTAGTGCACTAAATATGGAAGAAGGTGCCATTTTGGACACAACCAGTGAATTTCACATCATAAAACGCAATGTATTGAGCATCATGTTACAATTAAGTCCTATGCAGATGAAAATAGGTACTTTCACTTACCATCCTCCATTGTAGACTTGGACACATAAGTCAGGCTGTCCATCACCACGTCTGTCATCAACTTGATGACCTGATCCAAAACCATTTCAGCCGATGGTGGCATAGGCCTTCCCAACACTGCCCCAGGAGTCTCCTAACAGAAGTCTGGGCAAAGTTGTAAATGAGCTCTGAGGCATCGTCCTTTGACAGCTTCCTCAGGGCTGGTTTAGGCAGCGCTGGTTGAGAGAGGCTTCTGTGGCCAACCATGGATTGAAGCTGGCGGTTTATGGTTATCTCCTGAATGAGACCATGGACCTTTGCGATCAGGTTGCCAGATGCACCTTGAAGGGCTTCAACTGACAGGAGCCTATCCAGATGTTCTTCTGCTGAAGTCATCTCTGGGTCGTCCGTCTTCAATGTGTCCATTATAGTTTTCACTATGATATTGGTGTCAGATATGTTTATTTCTTGTTGGCTCACAAGCGTTGACCGTGAACCTGTCTCGTCCATTGCGATAGAGGTATGGGATTCTGTCCTTGTGATTTCATCGGCAGCGCTCATGTCAGGCAACTGGTCAAGGCTCTCCAGTACAGAGTCTAACATGTTAGTGGCTATCAGACACTCCTCACTTGCAATCTGCCCAACAGATGAACTCTCAGAGTTGGCCACTCTACACTTGATCACATTTAGGATCAAGCTGCGCGTCTTCTTTGCAGTTTTGCTAAAGCCTTCTTGGCTGACTGCCACTGTTACGTCTTTTAGAGCCACAAGAGGTTTGCAATTTTCACTCAATCCACTGCCGTGGAGAGGAGAGGCTCTCTTCAAACTGTTGTTGCTCACAACTGACATACTCCTGGTGGGCAGAGTGACATCCTCACTGCATGTGTCAATTACATGGTGGTCTGTTGAAGAGCCACTCGAAGACAGAAGGGTTTTAGACCTTTTAGCCAAACAGACTTTTGACAAAGGCTTCTCACTTCTCACAGACGGAGGGCGGCTCCTGTCCTCAACAAGAGCAGTGTCAGCGGACTTAGAACGTCTGAGTGTCTCCACAGGGGCGGAGTCCAGCACATATTTGGCTGTGGTGACTGACACTGGTGGAAAAGAGAAAAAGATGTTCAGTCTATCCTTTACTCTGTGGTACATGGTTTGAGCAGCATCCAATAAGTTGTGTGATGTCACGAGAGGCTGTGTCCTGGAGGGACGTTACATCCCCCTGAGGTGGCTGCAAACCCAGACAGCTATGGATCCATCTGCTGGTATGGTCGGGAACTCCACCCCTCTATGGCCAATCTTCCCACGCAGCTGAAACAAATGAGGAGCTGATGAGCTGAAGGTTTGGGAAGGGAAGAGACACAGTCTCCAACCTGGGCTCTCTGGAGGACAAGAGTGCTGCACGTCCACTTCCATGAGGAATATAAGGATTTGGAGATACTTACCTTTGGGAAATACTCACCTTTGGATATATGCACCTGTGGAAATACGTGAGAGACATTTGGAAGGACTTTTTGCTGGGTTGGCCACTAGCTGCAACGTGGACTACAGTAAGGCTGGGGAAAAGTTATCTGAGCGAGTGAGAATTATGATTTTGGATGTGGAAGAGACATCCCTGAACTGTTAACCCTTAAAGAGCCACAAGAGAACAGAATTTTGTTATATTTTCGTTAATTTCCCAAGACCTATAATAAAATCCCTGTTTTGTTTGAACCTTGTCTCCTTGCACTACTTGAGCAATCCCGCTGAAAGCTGTGTAGCCTCTCGTGACGTCACAGATGGTGGAGAATACGGGGCACGCTCAAGCGTTAATAGTGCATGTCAGAGGAGGATACCGAAGGTTTGATCACCCAGTTTTCCAAGTTGGCCGTAGGCTCCCCGCCGACTGAAATGGAGGACATATTGAAAGCCCTTGTTGCTGGCCAGCAAGCCCAGATGCAAGCAAACGTGGCTCTCTTGGAGGAGCAAAAGAAAGCCAACCTTCTGAAGGCAGAGGAATTGCAGTTGCAGAGACAGAGGGTGGTCCAAAATACCCGCCCAATAAAGGCAAGTGACTTTATATCTAAGATGGGAGCTACCGATGACATTGAGGCATACCTGCATGCATTTGAGGCCACGGCCACTAGGGAAGCCTGGCCCAAGCAACAGTGGGTTGGTCTGTTAGCCCCCTTTCTAACCGGGGAATCGCTGAATGCTGTCCGGGACCTGGGCCCTGACCAGGTTACTGACTATGATGCCCCGGAAGTCTGAGATCCTCAGCAGATATGGACTCACAAAGTTTGGTATGGCCCAGCGCTTTCACAGCTGGACCTTCCAACCAGACCAACCTCCTCGGGCGCAGATGCATGAACTTGTCCGAATCGCAAGGAAATGGCTGGATCCGCAGAGGAATACAGCAGCGGCGGTGGTGGAGGCCGTTGTGGTGGATCGTTACCTACGCGCCCCTGCCTTATGAGGCAAAACGGTTCATCAGTCAACAGGCCTTGACCACGGCTGATCTGACCGTGGAAGCTGTGGAAAAGTACCAGGCCACAGCGGAGATGCTGAATGCTTCCCGAAAAGACCCCAGGAGGGCGGCCCCACCACAAATGGGGAAGAACCCGTCCAAAGGACCCCAAGGTCTCGAACCCAGCCACGTCAGGGACTTATCCCGGCTCCAGGGGGAGCCAGAAACCAGGCGGGTCCAAGAAGAGTACACCAGGAGGGGGGAAACTCGACAGTGTTACCGGTGTGGGGCGATGGGACATATCTCCTGGCAGTGTGGGAAACCAGCCGATGAACCTATGCCCACTGCGGAGTCCTCCAGCTCAGCACCCACACACCGTTTTGCCTCGCTCTTGGGAGTCGTAGATGGCGGCCCAGATCGACCCCCACCTGCCCGGTAACTGTGAATCACCATGATGTGGAGGCCTTACTGGATTCTGGTAGCCGGGCCACCCTGGTGCGGGAGGATTTGGTGGGCCCAACGTGTCTGACCCCGGGGAAAGTCCTCCCAGTTTCCTGTGTCCATGGGGACACCAGAGAATACCCCATTACTGAACTTACAATGACCAGCACACGGGAACCATACACACGACGGCGGGGTGGTTGATCCTCCCCGTCCCTGTCCTAATTGGACGAGACTGCCCAGCCTTTTACCCACTCTGGAGAGAGTCTCAGGAGAGGATAACCCGAGTACCTCGGAAACGGAGAGGCAAGACTCATCCTGGGAAGGCTCCGGTGCAATCCTCCGAGTTACTCACTCCCGCCCGGGCTCTGATAGGGATGGCAGGTGCCCAGACCGACACAGAGACGGAGCTACAGAATCTGGACAAAGAACTGTCTGGTCTGGAAGGGGACCGCTGAGAGGTATCGTTTGTTAAAGCAACAGTTAGACATGAAGACAGAAGAGTTAGATATCCTCCAGGCTAAACTCCAACAGAGCTCCTTCCTAAGCAACAGGAGGAGCTGGAGGAGGCTGCGCAGGACCATCGAGGAGTGTGAGGAGACCCTGCGCAGTAGTAAGGAGGTCCAGAAGAAGGCAGAGGAGAAGTACAAGGTGTTGGAGAACAAGATGAAGAATGCGGAGGCAGAGAGAGAGAAGGAACTGAAAGCTGCTCAACAGAAGCTAAACTCTGCTAAAACCAAGGCTGATGCGTTCAGTAAGAAACTCAAGGAGAGACAACAGGAGGCTGAGTCCCTGGTCCTAGAGTTGGAGGAGTTGAAGAGAGAGCAGTCTGGCAAGCACCACGGCAACGCGGACGCCCTCTCCCGGCGTGATGCCTTCTTCGCTAGCCTTTACCCGACGAGGACGTCGGTCCCGAGGGAGGGGGATGTGTGATGTCACGAGAGGCTGTGTCCTGAGGGACGTTACATCCCCCCTGAGGTGGCTGCAAACCCCAGACAGCTATGGATCCATCTGCTGGTATGGTCGGGAACTCCACCCCTCTATGGCCAATCTTCCCACGCAGCTGAAACAAATGAGGAGCTGATGAGCTGAAGGTTTGGGAAGGGAAGAGACACAGTCTCCAACCTGGGCTCTCTGGAGGACAAGAGTGCTGCACGTCCACTTCCATGAGGAATATAAGGATTTGGAGATACTTACCTTTGGGAAATACTCACCTTTGGATATATGCACCTGTGGGAAATACGTGAGAGACATTTGGAAGGACTTTTTGCTGGGTTGGCCACCCAGCTGCAACGTGGACTACAGTAAGGCTGGGGAAAAGTTATCTGAGCGAGTGAGAATTATGATTTTGGATGTGGAAGAGACATCCCTGAACTGTTAACCCTTAAAGAGCCACAAGAGAACAGAATTTTGTTATATTTTCGTTAATTTCCCAAGACCTATAATAAAATCCCTGTTTTGTTTGAACCTTGTCTCCTTGCACTACTTGAGCAATCCCGCTGAAAGCTGTGTAGCCTCTCGTGACGTCACAGTTGTCAAAGACAACTCTGGGTTTGAGCTGGAACTCCAGCTTTTTCTCTCCTAGTGGGAAGGAGTCTGCGTCGTCCACAGTGTACTGGGATACACTTTCAAGGTCTTGCATGATAATATTTACTATATCTTCGGCTGTAGAAACCGCATGGTGTGAGAAGGTGGTGCTAGGCATGCTCTGTAGCAAAGAATGGCTGGCTTTGCTAGCAGCTCTGAGAATGGTCTCACTCACAATGTGTTTGGCCTTAGCTCGGAACTCAGCACTGTGAAAGCTCTGGATGGAAATGTTAGAGGTTCTGCTGGCTGCACTAAGAGATCGCGTGAGTGTGGCAATCTCGGCTGACGTCACATCACTCGAAATGGTGAGGTCCTCCAATTTCGAAATTACTCGAGTCCAACTTCTGGTTGAAGTCGAAGGATGAATTTGACGTGCTCTCCCCAACGGAAGCGGAGCAGTCTTCCTTTGAAGTGTCCACCCTCAGCACCGAGATCACCTGTTTGATTACCCCTTAGTGCAGGTGTCGAGGGTGAGCTGGTAGGCTGAGGCTGGGGGACTTAGAAGGGGTCTTACTGTCTGTCTTCTGTACAGGAGACACTGCCAAAGTGGCCTCAGTTACAGGAGATTCCTGCACAGTGGCCTCAGTTACAAGTAGTCCAGTTGCAGAAAGCTCGATTTGCACAGGAGTATTTTTTTCCCTCAGTGAGATGGTGGGAGGTGAACAGCTTCCTTAGTTTGTCCAGGGTTTTGGTATAAATCTTCTGGGAACCTGAACTCACTTCCACCCAGAACATTTTGCGACCTGATTTCGTACGCATGGAGGCCTTATTGACCTCAGATACCTCATGCAGTTCGGAAATAATTCCACCAAAGAGATCAGAGGATGCCTCCTCAATATTCTCTGAGGAAACATGGACAGATAGGATTTCCGACAGTTTTCCACAAGTGTCGGTTTTATCCAGCGCAGCAGTATATGTCACAGCTGCATCCTGAATGACCTGAGTGATGCATTGCTCAGCTTTGACAATATACTCCTCCACTGGTTGACCATGGAGGATGTCAACTTTATCAGCAGGGAGCTCCTTCTGAATACTCACATTCTCCTCTGATGGGCATGGGTTGTTGAAGATAATGCTCTCAGTGACCATCTTAGAGGAGGCGAGAGATGAGTCGAGAAGCAGAGATCTGTATATTGTCGAGGTGGACATCTCTGGGTGCTTTATCACAGCAGCCTCCTCCAAAATGGCCGACGGGCCCTGGAGGATGTCAGAGATATCCATGTCCTCAATGGTCTCTACCAGAGACGATAGTAGGTCTCTGGCTGCCAGGTTGGTAGGTCTCTGGTTCTCGAGCTCTGTTTTGATTGCTTGACAGGCAGTTGCCAGAGCAACAACAGAGCGAGAACACAACTGCTTCAAGGTGGAGTCAGAAAAAGATGATGACAGATCTGTCATGGACATGGTGGAGAGTTGACTCTCAGAGACAAATGGGCTGAGTTTGACAGACACCTGTCTGACCAAGTCCCCAGCAAGAGCTCTCATATCTATTGCTCCACTAGCTGAGTTGTGGGAGCAGGCACTCTGTGGCCTTGACGGGTTCCTGTTATCCAAAAATCCTGTTATCCAAAAAACCTCAAGTACAAGATCCACAACATCGGATGACACTTCTGTCACTCTGTTGTCGGACAGAAATGTACTTGGATGAATGGTGCCTGCATTCACAGTCCAGTCGCAAATTGAGTTGTTGGACTGACTCTGGACTAGTGGAACTAGACAGGTTTCACTTGGACCTTGGCCAAAGAGCTCTGCCATTTTGAGCAGAACTGATCTTAAGACCTTTGACTTGGAAATGTTCAGCAGTGGGTCGTTGTTGGACAGTCTGGTGGATGGTCTGCTAGCCGATCTGTGAACCACTAGGCTTTGTATTTCTGCCGAAATGGCAGTTAGAAAATAGGTCAAGGGGCTGGACGCTCTCCCCTCATTTCCTCCGTTGGCTTTAGCCTTGATGATGCTATCTATGATGATGACTATGACCTGTCCAGCCAGAGGACCCAAGATGGCCTCAAGCTCCCTCTCTAACTCAAGGGGAGACTTGTGGCCGAGCGCAATATGCTCTATGGCATGGGAATACATCTTAGAAGTCGCCATGCTTAGCATCTCTTGGGCAAACTGTTGACTTGCTGAGATACTTCCAGTCAGCAGAACTAGAGTTCCCTGACTGACACTTCGCATTAGCTCAGCCAATCTGGAGTTGAGAAGGTTTATAACCAACTCGACAATACCCATCATAAACTTGCCATCCGTTGACATTTTGCTAGGTCTGTATTTCTCCTGTCTACTCCGTTTGGGCAGCGGTACGATGTCACCCTGCGACTGGCCGCTCTGGACCATGTCGAAGACAGAGTCCTCAGAGATGCCAAACACAGATCTCAGTGGTGCTGAGTGTTGTCTGTGTCTCATCTCTCTACTCGCCACCCTCAGGTGAGGAGACATATCGCTCTTCATTCTCACTTAGCAAAGAGGTCATGGACCTGCAGAATGCACAACATAAATGAATAGTATATGGTAACAAAATAAAAAAATATGATCCAAGAATTTGGGGACACAAACTCAACCTTGTTATTGTTATTCAAAGGAAGCATTGTGAACCATCTCAAACCACACTCAGAGCAAACATTAACATTCAGAGTAAACGTTTTAGAGTGGTTGTGTAGTATCTAAGTAGTATTTCTCACTAAGTGGATCTGGAATGGATATTTGTACCTATAACAGGAAATACCTGCAAAAGAGGAGGGGATAGAGCTAGGTATCTGTGAGAGGAGGATAGGGCTAGATACCTGTGAGAGGAGGATAGGGCTACGTACCTGTGAGAGGAGGGGATAGGGCTAGGTACCTGTGAGAGGAGGGATAGGGCTAGGTACCTGTGAGAGGCGTGGATAGGGGTAGGTACCTGTGAGAGGAGGGGATAGGGCTAGGTACCTGTGAAAGGAGGGGATAGGGCTAGGTACCTTGAGAGGCGTGGATAGGGTAGGTACCTGTGAGAGGAGGGGATAGGGCTAGGTACCTTTGAGAGGCGTGGATAGGGGTAGGTACCTGTGAGAGGAGGGGATAGGGGTAGGTACCTGTGAGAGGAGAGGATAGGGCTAGGTACCTTTGAGAGGAGGGGGATAGGGCTAGGTACCTGTGAGAGGAGAGGATAGGGCTAGGTACCTTTGAGAGGAGGGGGATAGGGCTAGGTACCTGTGAGAGGCATGGATAGGGCTAGGTACCTGTTAGAGGCATGGATAGGGCTAGGTACCTGTGAGAGGCATGGATAAGGCTAGGTACCTGTGAGAGGCGTGGATAGGGCTAGGTACCTGTGAGAGGAGGTGATAGGGCTAGGTACCTGTTAGAGGCATGGATAGGGCTAGGTACCTGTGAGAGGAGGGATAGGGCTAGGTACCTGTGAGAGGAGGGGGATAGGGGCTAGGTACCTGTGAGAGGCGTGGATAGGGGTAGGTACCTGTGAGAGGAGGGGATAGGGCTAGGTACCTGTGAGAGGCGTGGATAGGGGTAGGTACCTGTGAGAGGAGGGGGATAGGGGTAGGTACCTGTGAGAGGAGGGATAGGGCTAGGTACCTGTGAGAGAGAGGGGATAGGGCTAGGTACCTGTGAGAGGAGGGGATAGGGCTAGGTACCTGTGAGAGGCGTGGATAGGGGTAGGTACCTGTGAGAGGGAGGGGATAGGGCTAGGTACCTGTGAAAGGAGGGGATAGGGCTAGGTACCTTTGAGAGGCGTGGATAGGGGTAGGTACCTGTGAGAGGAGGGGGATAGGGCTAGGTACCTTTGAGAGGCGTGGATAGGGGTAGGTACCTGTGAGAGGAGGGGATAGGGGTAGGTACCTTTGAGAGGAGGGGGATAGGGCTAGGTACCTGTGCGAGGAGAGGATAGGGCTAGGTACCTTTGAGAGGAGCGGATAGGGCTAGGTACCTGTGAGAGGCATGGATAGGGCTAGGTACCTGTTAGAGGCATGGATAGGGCTAGGTACCTGTGAGAGGAGGGGAAAGGCGTGGGAGTGCGTGTGCTGCAGGCGGTTCTGGCGCTGGTGCACCTGCTGGGTCCTCCACTACAGCTGAATCTGACGCTGCGGCCAAGAGAGGTCACCTCTCCTGCCTCATTACTTCCTGATCCAGAAGAGCTTGGCGAATCAGAGAGCTCTATCTGCATGGTGAGGTCAAGGGCGGGAACAACCACAGTGGATGTAGACTCCATCACCCATGCTACAATATCCATGCACTTGGCACTAAACTCATGTCTGCTCATCTGCAATGTTAAAAGACCATACAGAGTTAGTTTGTTAAAGGGGCTGCACTGATATAAAACGTAGAACCATTTACTCAAGCTAGTCAATTAAAGCAGTGGTTCAGGATTAAAGGTCCTGCAGGATTTCCAACAAATTAATGTTTGGTCCATTTTACCAACATTAACTACTTTAGAGGTGACTATAACTCACCCCGGCACGCATATTCTCACTCAGCAGATTCCAATGGCTGAAGAAGTAAATAAATGCAAGTACACAATGAACTACATGACATTACCTCTATTATCTTAGACTACGTTATGGATGGACATTACCTCTATTATTTTAGATTACGTTATGGATGGACATTACCTCTATGATTTTAGATTACGTTATGGATGGACATTACCTCTATTATTTTAGATTACGTTATGGATGGACATTACCTCTATTATTTTAGATTACGTTATGGATGGACATTACCTCTATTATTTTAGATTACGTTATGGATGGACATTACCTCTATTATCTTAGATTACGTTATGGATGGACATTACCTCTATTATCTTAGACTACGTTATGGATGGACCTCTATGGAACTAGGCCACACCCAGACATCCCTGATTGGTTATTTGGTCCGTTGAGTCCTTTGTATTGGCCCGAGACTATGGGAGACTCTCAATCTCCTCGCCTCCTTCTCAAAACCCATTGGATGAGAAGGTCAGAAGGGCGGGACCTCTGGCTTTTCTCATCCAATGGGTTTTGAGAAGAGAGGACACGAGGAGTATGCAATTGAGATAGGGAACATATCTAGGGGATGCATGGGGAAGCCAAAGAGCAACTTACTCGTCCTTCATGCCCTGCACAAAGTGTGTGTAGGTCTGGGTAGCTTCTCTTTCCCCTGCTGAGGGTGAGGCTGGTCTGGGAAGTTTCATCCTTGTGGGTCACGGTAGTGAAGGTCACCACTGCAGCCTGCTGGCGACAACAGAAAGCAGAGTTAGGCTGTAATTCAATTTTGCGTCATTAAAACACAAAATATCTCAATGAAATGTCATACATGTAATAGAAAAATACATCAAATACATCAACTTGTCCGACAGAGATTTACATGGTTACAAAAACGTCACGCCACTTTTTTTCCAAGATGGCGAAGTAGTGCAGTCCTGTTTCTGTCGTGTGTCTGTAAATAGCCTGTAAATACCCTGTTTTTTGTATTTTTCGTACATATTTCCCTATCAGACTTTTCATCCTTCTACAAAATATACTTTCCTGCAACCCACCTCACTCAATGTGGAACGGATTCTATTATCGACTTACCTTTATCTAGAATCTAGAATCTCCAGTTGAAACTAGCTAGCCAGCTAACTAGCTACTTGCTATTAGCCACAGCTAGGGTGTTTCACCAGAACATTGGATTTTTTTCCAGCGGGAAAAAACACAGCTACCGTTATCGACCCAGAACATATCAGTTTTTCCACCGGAATCACTGAATCACTGGACCTTTAACTCCGGATTCATCGCTACCAGCTGGCTACAACAAAACGGACGCTGTGGTCTGGCTAATCATCCTGAGCTAGGCCCATCTCCGGCTATCTACCTCTCTGTCAACCGGACGGGACCACCTAGATGTTGACACGGAGCCCCGCCGATCCTACACGACTGGTCTGCCGACGAAATCGTCTGATGTGGTTATGACGTTAACCACGGAAGATTCCATCCATCTGCTAGCCCTGGCCCGCAGCACACGCAGCCGCTGGCCTCTTACTAGTGCTTCACCACCGACCTTATGATAACTCAGCTATACAGCTGATATCTGCTGGACTGTTCCTTTTTACGGTACTACATCCTGTTTATGTTTAGCCTCAGCCCAAACATGGTTAGTTTATTGTTGTTTCGGTTATTTCTAATTGTACTATATCACTGTAGACCCCCAGCCTAGCTAAACCTGCCTTAGATAGCTCCTTTGCACCTCCCCCTATACACGCGGAGACCGACTCAATTGATGACTCCAGCGATGCTATCTCTTTCATTGTTACCCAACGCTTAGGTTTACCTCCACTTTACTCATATCCTTCCATATCCTTGTCTGTACATAATGCCCTGAATCTTTTCTATAACACCCGGAAATCTGCCCCCTTTATTCTATGTACCCAACGCACTAGAAGACCAGTTCTTAAAGCCTTTAGCCGTATCCTTATTCTAGTCCTCCTCTGTTCCTCTGGTGATGTAGAGGCTAACCCAGGCCCTGCAGCCCTCAGTATCACTCCTACTCCCCAGGCGCTATCATTTGATGACTTCTGTAATCGCAAAAGTCTTGGTTTCTTGCACATAAATATCAGAAGTCTACTTCTAAGTTTGAGTTATTCACTGCGTTAGCACACTCTGCCAACCCTGATGTTCTAGCAGTGTCTGAATCCTGGCTCAGGAAGGCCACCAGAAATTCTGAAATTT
>NW_025537544.1:0-31684 GCF_020615455.1 Coregonus clupeaformis
GATGAGAGAGGCCTGTAATTTTTTATCATAGGTACACGTCAACTATGACCCAGACAAATTGAGAAAAAAATCCAGAAAATCAAATTGTAGGATTTTAATGAATTTATTGCAAATTATGGTGGAAAATAAGTATTTGGTAGATTAGGGCCTAATGAAGTCATTTCAATTTGACTGATTTCCTCATATGAACTAAAATCTTTGAAATTGTTGCATGTTGCGTTTTATATTTTGTTCAGAATATATATTTTTTAAATAGTGGAATGGGATTAGTGTGGTGTGTGTGTGAAGAATCGTTGTATCGCGGTACAAATCACTTTGGGAGCACCTCCTCTAAGAGTCTGAATTGGGCTGTTTGAGAAGGTTTGAATCTAAAGCAACCTAAATAAACATTGTTTGAAGTACAATAGTGGCATTTCCTTTTGAAGCTTCAGAACAATGCCACTTCTCACTTATACAGTGGGGGAAAAAATATTTAGTCAGCCACCAATTGTGCAAGTTCTCCCACTTAAAAGATGAGAGGCCTGTAATTTTCATCATAGGTACACGTCAACTATGACAGACAAATTGAGAAAAAGAAATCCAGAAAATAACATTGTAGGATTTTTTATGAATTTATTTGCAAATTATGGTGGAAAATAAGAATTTGGTCACCTACAAACAAGCAAGATTTCTGGAGCTCTCACAGACCTGTAACTTCTTCTTTAAGAAGCTCCTCTGTCCTCCACTAGTTACCTGTATTAATGGCACCTGGTTTGGAACTTGTTGTATCAGTATAAAGGACACCTGTCCACAACCTCAGTCACACCTCCAAACTCCACTATAGCCAAGACCAAAGAGCTGTCAAAGGACACCAGAAACAAAAATTGTAGAACTGCACCAGGCTGGGAAGACTGAATCTGCAATAGGTAGCAGCTTGAGTTTGAAGAAATCAACTGTGGGAGCAATTATTAGGAAATGGAAGACATACAAGACCACTGATAATCTCCCTCGATCTGGGGCTCCACGCAAGATCTCACCCCAGTGAAGTCCAAAATGATCACAAGAACGGTGAGAAAATCCCAGAACCACACGGGGGGACCTAGTGAATGACCTGCAGAGAGCTGGGACCAAAGTAACAAAGCCTACCATCAGTAACACACTACGCCAGGGACTCAAATTCTGACAGTGCCAGACGTGTCCCCTGCTTAAGCCAGTCATGTCCAGGCCCGTCTGAAGTTTGCTAGAGTGCATTTGGATGATCCAGAAGAGGATTAGGGAGAATGTTAGATGAAACCAAAATATAACTTTTTGGTAAAAACTCAACTCGGTCGTGATTTGAGGACAAAGAATGCTGAGTTGCATCCAAAGGAACACCATACCTACTGTGAAGCATGGGGGTGGAAACATCATGCTTTGGGGCTGTTTTTTCTGCAAAGGGACCAGGAACGACTGATCCGTGTAAAGGAAAGAATGAAGTAGGGCCATGTATCATGAGATTTTGAGTGAAAACCTCCTTCCATTAGGGCATTGAAGATGAAACGTGGCTGGTCTTTTCAGCATGACAATGATCCCAAACACACCGCCCGGGCAATGAAGGAGTGGCTTTAAGAAGCATTTCAAGGTCCTGGAGTGGCCTAGCCAGTCTCCAGATCTCAACCCCATAGAACATCTTTGGAGGGAGTTGAAAGTCTGTGTTGCCCAGGTGACAGCCCAAAACATCACTGCTCTAGAGGAGATCTGCATGGAGGAATGGGCCAAAATACCAGCAACAGTGTGTGAAAACCTTGTGAAGACTTACAGAAAACGTTTGACCTGTGTCATTGCCAACAAAGGGTAGTATAACAAAGTATTGAGAAACTGTTCGTTATTGACCAAAACTTATTTTCCACCATAATTTGCAAATAAATTCATAAAAAATCCTACAATGTGATTTTCTGGATTTTTCTCTCGATTTGTCTGTCATAGTTGACGGTACCTATGATGAAAATTACAGGCCTCTCTCTCGTCTTTTTAGGTGGAGAACTTGCACAATTGGTGGCTGACTAAATACTTTTTCCCACTGTAAAAGTTGACTGTGCCTTTAAACAGCCTGGAAAATTCCAGAAAATGATGTCATGGCTTTAGAAGCTTCTGATAGGCTAATTACAATTTGAGTCAATTGAGGTGTACCTGTGGATGTATTTCAAAGCCTACCTCCAAACTCGGTGCCTCTTTGCTTGAACATCATGGGAAAATGAAAAGAAATCAGCCTAGACCTCAAAAACATTGCTTACACCTCCACAAGTCTGGTTCATCCTTGGGAGCAATTTCCAACACGCCTGAAGGTACCACGTTCATCTGTACAAACAAATAGTACGCAAGTATAAACACCATGGGACCACGAAGCGTCATATCGCTCAGGAAGGAGACTAGACTCTGTCTCCTAGAGATGAACGTACTTTGGTGCAAAAGTGCAAACCAATCCCAGAACAACAGCATAGGACCTTGTGAAGATGCTGGAGGAAACAGGTACAAAAGTATCTATATTCACAGTAAAATGAGTCCTATATCAACATAACCTGAAAGGCCGCTCAGCAAGGAAGATGCCACTGCTCCAAAACCGCCATAAAAAAGCCAGACTACGGTTTGCAACTGCACATGGGGACAAATATCATACTTTTGGAGAAATGTCCTCTGGTCTGATGAAACAAAAATAGAACTGTTTGGCCATAATGACATCTCGTTATGGGTTTTGGAGGAAAAAGGGGGTAGCTTGCAAGCCGAAGAATTTACCATCCCAACCGTGAAGCACGGGGTGGCAGCATTATGTTGTGGGGGTGCTTTTTTGCTGCAGGAGGGACTGGTGCACTTCACAAAATAGATGGCATCATGAGGAAGGAAAATTATGTGGCTATATTGAAGCAACATCTCAAGACATCAGTCAGCAAGTTATAGCTTGGTCGCAAATGGGTCTTCCAATTGGACAATGACCCCAAGCATACTTCCAAAGTTTCTGCAAAATGGCTTAAGGACAACAAAGTCAAGGGATTGGAGTGGCCATCACAAAGCCCTGACCTCAATCCTATAGAACATTTGTGGGCAGAACTGAAGTGCGAGCAAGGAGGCTCTACAAACCTGACTCAGTTACACCAGCTCTGTCAGGAGGAATGGGCCAAAATTCACCCAACTTATTGTGGGAAGCTTGTGGAAGGCTACCTGAAATGTTTGACCCAAGTTAAACAATTTAAAGGCAATGCTACCAAATACTAATTGAGTGTATTGTCACGAACCGGCTCAAGTTCGTAACAAAAAGGGAGACACGTGGAGACAAGGAGTACTCAAAGTATATATTTATTAATTAAAGTAAACTAAATCAAATAACAATGGTTGTGTGTGTAATCAGTAATCAGTAGTGTACGTGAGTGTTTGCATGCATAAATGTAATATGGAAAAGTGTTGAAAAGTGCCAAAGCAAACAACCCAAAAAGGCCTCAAAAAATATCACAACCAAGATCAAAGTAACTGCCTGGAGAGAGTCTCCTAATGAATGTGGAAGAGGTCCATTTATCCTGGGACACACCCGGCCCAGGTGCCCATGTAGTGACTCGACCCTCCCAACTCCGCCCAACGGCATCCTAACAAGGGAAACAAGAACAAAGAGAGAATCTGACGGGAGACAGAGTGGGAGGGTCGTCACACCCCCCCATAAGACCGGGGACCAACAAGGACCCCGGACCAACGTACCAGCCCCTGCGTCCCAAACCGACAAATTGTACATGTTCACACCTCCACTTGCCCCACCCATCATCCTCCTCTCCAGACCTCAGCAACCTTTACACAGGAAGCTAAACCTTTAAGAGGAAAGAAGAACACAAGACTAGGAGGGGACAAACAGGAAAGATAGAACATGACAAAATCAAACAATGGTCGGGTCACATCAATAGTTCATGAACAGGGCGACGTCACCCTGCCCAACCACCTTCCAAGGTATACAACAGTCGCCTGAGCAAACTCACATTCAGCCAAATTCATCGTGAGGCGACCCGCAGCCAGACGTCCGAACAAGGCCTGAATACGGGACAGATGCTCCTCCCAAGCATCTGCATATATCACTACATCGTCCAGATAAACAGCGCCCAACCGGCCAGACCAGAGACAACCCTGTTCATAAATCGCTGAAAAGTGGCAGGCGCATTACGCAGTCCGAAACTCATAACCGAATACGAGTACAGACCAAAAGGTGTAATAAAGGCAGAGATTTCACGTGCCCTACTCATCAGTGGCACCTGCCAATACCCCTTTAACAGGTCAAATTTGCTCACAAACGTAGCTGCGCCCGACTTGACCAACGCAGTCCTCCATCCGAGGAAGAGGAAATGAATCCGGCCCAGTGACATCGGTGAGAAGTTGTCAGCACCAACTCACGGAAGCCTAACTGGTACCACAACCTGACTAATCGCCTCCCCCAGAAAACAACTACCATGAGACATCCACTTCCTCATCAGGACCTCCTCTTGGAGAAAATAGCCCTGTGCGACATCTCCCAACTGTTCTACAGGCACAATTTGGTCCCGCAACTCTTCTAATGTAGGGTCAGGCCCGTTGCGCCTCGATTAAATCGGAGCGGATACGGATAACGGGATAACAGGGAAAACAGTAACAGACTTCTTTATGGTATTCTCGTTAGCCAGTTCCGTGACCAAGTCATCAGGGATCATAGAACGCGTCACTGCACACGCAGAAAACACCTCTGGGAAATTCTGCGCACTCTCATCAGGAATCCCTACAATTGAAGGCTTAGTAGAAACCGCTAAAGATGGAAACACGATAGGCCACACACGCTCCCCAGCCAAGTTATTTCCAAGGATCACGTCAACACCCTCAATAGGCAATGAAGGACGCACCCCCACAACAACCTCACCTTTCACCAGTCCACAATCCAACATCAGTTTATGCAATGGAACTGACAGAGTGTTCAAACCTATTCCCCTAATTAGAACACTATTCCCCGAATCAGTCTCCGCAGAGAAGGGTAACACAGATTCCAACACAAATGATTCAGAGGCACCTGTATCTCTTAGGATCTTTACTGGCACTAGGTTCTTACTTCCTACCATAGACACAAAACCCTCCGTAACAAAAAAGGTAAATAGTCGGGATCAATATAGCCCTTCACATGGCTCTGGGCATGAGACAATGCGTCAGGAGTGAACTGATGTGGAACAGGCGCTGCTAACGCTATAGGCCTCGATTTACCATAAGCACCTGTACTGAATTTTACCCCTAGACCTAAGAATCGGACATTCATTTTTCCAATGACCTAATTCTCGACAGTAGTGACACTCTTGACCAAAGTCAGTTTTACCACGGGTATCAGGCTCAACCCCAGTTGAATGAAACTCTGCCCGGGAACCGAAGTATCTCGGCGAGCGAGGCCCAAATCTCTGCAAACACCCCCACTCACTCCGAATGCGGGGGTTCTGCAAAAAAAAATGTGTGTGAGTCAACACATATTCATCTGCCAAAACCGCAGCTTCAGCGACAGTCTTTATTTTTCGTTCGTTAATGTACGTCGCTATACGGTCAGGGATTGTGTCCTTAAATTGTTCTAACATAATCAGATCACACAGCCCTTGGAAAGTCATAACTGCAGAGGCGGAACACCAGCGATTGAACTGTGAAGATAATATTCGCGCAAACTCAACATGAGTCTGCTGATCATCCCTTTTAAAGTTCTAAATCGTTGGCGGTAAGCCTCAGGGACCAATTCATAACTCTGTAACACAGCCGTTTTAACCTTCTCATAACTAACACTGTCTGCTACACTAAGAGCTGAATATGCTTCTTGCGCTTTACCAGTCAGCACACACTGCAACATCAAAGTGCGATCAGAATCAGGCCAACTCCTAGCGTCAGCAACACGCTCAAACAATGAAAAGAATGTCTCCGGTCCTTTTCATTAAACTGGGGCAACAACCGTAAATTCCCACAACATCAAATGTCTCTGGATTACGACCAAAAGAGGAACGACCCCTAGGTAACTCTGGGTCACCTTCCCAGAGCAAACTCTCCCCTGAGAGCTTTCCTTCCCTAACCAACTCTAGTCGCTCTTGTTGCAGCTTGATTTTAGCACGCTCCATATCCTGTTTAAATTCCAATTCCCTTTCATATTTTACACGATCATGCTCCATTTTTAGCTCTTTGTCCATTTCGTTCATGCTCCATTTTAGCTTGTTCATGCTCCATTTTAGCTTGTTCATGCTCCATTTTTAGCTCTTTGTCCATTTTGTTCATGCTCTAGCTGTAACAGAAGCAGTTCTTTCTGCTGTTCAAAAAGAAGACCACTATGACTAACCGATGGAGCGGTCATTGTAACATATCGGGGAGACAACGTGTCCTCAGCAGACGCTGCCCCAGTGGTAACATCCAGAATACCACTCTCCATCAAATTGGCCTTCAATATTAACCTAATAGAATTTTTTAGGCGTTTATCACTAATTTCAACCTTGTAGTGTTCAGCAACCTTCAACAGCTGTTCTTTAGTACATAATTCTAACAGTTCTTCTGATGGAAAGCGAATGAACTCGTCTACATTAGACGCCATAATCAGGAAAAAAAAAATAATTGATATATATATATCATAATAATCTTGCTCAACCCCTCTGCTGAGCACACCAGACACAAGAGAAATGACAATCACACCGAGCACCACAGAAGAGAGATGGGATATGGAGCTTCCCCATAACCTACAATAACTCAACCCTAGTCTTCGTGTAGATTCGCGGTGGGTAATTACGCACTGTAGCCCGCTGGCAAGGAATTAAACCCCCCAGCACGCTGGTAGATTCCACCAAGCCACGGATGTGCCCCCGAGACAACTGCTCAGTCCACAGACACCACACAAAAATAACAAACATTTACCCATGCCCAACGTATCCCCAAAACAAAACACGTCACTAAGCCTATCAGGGGGAAAAAGCTATAGCTCCGGGTAGAAAATGTCACTACCCTACCCAATCTCCCACTGAGGTACACAGCCGATTGTACTCACCTCCTCAGACCGATGCCCCAACAGCGAGTAGAGCAAGACTTTCCAGGCTGGGCAGGGACTGGAAACTAACCAATGTACTCTCTCCAACGCAGTACACAACCCAAAGGAAACCAATATTGGGCCTATCAAACTCAACCAAACTAACAAAATTTACAAAAAAAAAACCTACAGAATTGGACATTAACTCCACGTTCTCCCAAACACAACCAGTTCAAGATCCCCAGATGAGCTCCCCACTTGTCACGAACCGGCTCAAGTTCGTAACAAAAAGGGAGAAACGTGGAGACAAGGAGTACTCAAAGTATATATTTATTAATTAAAGTAAACTAAATCAAATAACAATGGTGTGTGTAATAAGTAATCAGTAGTGTACGTGAGTGTTTGCATGCATAAATGTAATATGGAAAAGTGTTGAAAAGTGCCAAAGCAAACAACCCAAAAGGCCTCAAAAATATCACAACCAAGATCAAAGTAACTGCCTGGAGAGAGTCTCCCTAATGAATGTGGAAGAGGTCCATTTATCCTGGGACACACCCGGCCCAGGTGTTTCCCATGTAGCTGACGACCCTCCCAACTCCGCCCACCGGCATCCTAACAAGGAAACAAGAACAAAGAGAGAATACGGCAGACAGAGTGGGAGGGTCGTCACAGTATGTAAACTTCTGACCCACTGGGAAAGTGATGAAAGAAATAAAAGCTGAAATAAATCATTCTCTACTATTATTCTGACATTTTACCTGCTTAAAATAAAGTGGTGATCCTAACTGACCTAAGACTGGGAATATTTACTAGGATTAAATGTCAGGAATTGTGAAAAACTTAGTTTAAATATATTTGGATAAGGTGTATGTAAACCTCCGACTTCAGCTGTACCTTTAACAGAAAAGAACCTTCCAGTGTAATAATCATGGAATTTTAAAACAAAACAACTGTTTTAAGTGAGAAGTAGGCATTGGTGTGAAGCCCAAAAACAAAGGATATTCACACGAGCACCACAATCCCTACTCCACCCATGCTCTACCAAGGTTTTCCAGCACACAGATTTGACCTACTACAGGAGCTATGTTGGTCTATTGTACTTACGGCTGTCTCTGACAAAAAAATATATATGGGTCTGTTCTTTCGACCAATCAATTGGTTGAAATGTCAAAACGTGTATTTTTCCATATAAAGATACATGAACTATATGTACTGAGTTTGTCTGATGCTTTAAGCACACTGTTCGATGATATTAAGACACACAAATGACTCAAGGGCGTCAGATGTCTGGCGAACGTTGGTAATCTCTCTCCTCCCTGCTGCAGCGGATTGGACACCACAGCACATTTCATTCCTTGCCTGTTTCTCTGACTGAAAAGTTGTTACCAAAATCCCTCATTTTGTTTAGCAAAAACATTCCCTATTCCCTCAGCCTCAACCCTTGCTCTCTTTACGTGAAGCAGGTATGCATGGAATGCACGTGACCAGTAGGGCCTGACCTATAGCCTATCATAATCACATCAATAAATTGGTTATAAAACTCAGAACTCAGTAACACAGAAAAATGGATCCGGAGGACATGAAAAACTGAATCTGAAAATGGGGAAAACTGGTTGCTCAGGAGGGAACGGGGAAGTCAGATGTGTGGAAGATATTTGACTTACAGTGGTGTGAAAGTGTTTGCCCCCTTCCTGATTTCTTATTTGTTTGCATGTTTGACACACTTAAATGTTTCAGATCATCAAACACATTTTAATATTAGTCAAAGATAACACATGTAAACACAAAATGCAGTTTTGAAATGAAGGTTGTTATTATTAAGGGAAAACAAAATCCAAACCCACATGGCCCTGTGTGAAAAATTGATTGCCCCCTACAACCTAATAACAGGTTGGGCCACCCTTAGCAGCAACAACTGCAATCAAGCATTTGCGATAACTTGCAATGAGTCTTTTACAGCGCTGTGGAGGAATTATGGCCCACTCATCTTTGCAGAATTGTTGTAATTCAGCCACATTGGAGGGTTTGAGCATGAACTGCCTTTTTAAGGTCATGCCACAGCATCTCAATAGGATTCAATTCAGGACTTTGACAAGGCCACTCCAAAGTCTTCATTGTTTTTCTTCAGCCATTCAGAGGTGGACTTGTGTTTTGGATCATTGTCCTGCTGCAGAACCCAAGTTCGCTTCAGCTTGAGGTCACGAACAGATGGCCGGACATTCTCCTTCAGGATTTTTTGGTAGAAAGCAGAATTCATGGTTCCATTTATCACAGCAAGTCTTCCAGGTCCTGAAGCAGCAAAACAGGCCCAGACCATCACACTACCACCACCATATTTTACTGTTGGTATGATGTTCTTTTTCTGAAATGCGGTGTTACTTTTACGCCAGATGTAATGGGACACACACCTTCCAAAGATTTCAACTTTTGTCTCTTCAGTCCACAGAGTATTTTCCCAAAGGTCTTGGGGATCATCAAGATGTTTTCTGGCAAAAATGAGACGAGCCTTAATGTTATTTTTGCTCAGCAGTGGTTTTTGACTTGGAACTCTTTTTGCCCAGTCTCTTTCTTATGGTGGAGTCATGAACACTGACCTTAACTGAGGAAAGTGAGGCCTGCAGCTCTTTGGATGTTGTTGTGGGGTCTTGTGACCTCTTGGATGAGTCGTCACTGCGCTCTTATGGTAATTTTGGTCGGCCGGCCACTCCTGGGAAGGTTCACCACTGTTTCATGTTTTCACCATTTGTGGATAATGGCTCTCACTGTGGTTCGCTGGAGTCCCAAAGCTTTAGAAATGGCTTTATAACCTTTTCCAGACTGATGGATCTCAATTACTTTCTTTCTCATTTGTTCCTGAATTTCTTTGGATCTCGGCATGATGTCTAGCTTTTGAGGATCTTTTGGTCTACTTCACTTTGTCAGGCAGGTCCTATTTAAGTGATTCCTTGATTGAGAACAGGTGTGGCAGTAATCAGGCCTGGGTGTGGCTAGAGGAATTGAACTCAGGTGTGATAAACCACAGTTGAGTTGTGTTATAACAGGGGGGGGCAAACACCTTTTCACACAGGACCATGTAGGTTTGGATTTTGTTTTCCCTTAATAATAATAATAACAACCTTCATTTCAAAACTGCATTTTGTGTTTACTTGTGTGATCTTTGACTAATATTTAAATTTGTTTGATGATCTGAAACATTTAAGTGTGACAAACATGCAAACATAACAAATCAGGAAGGGGGCAAACACTTTTTCACACCACTGTAGTTGTGGAAACTACTGCAGATCCCGAAAAAGCAGCAAGCACGCTGAGTGAGTATTATATGTGCCAAACAGGTGCTGTTAGATGTATAATTCTTTATCACCATTTGGAGCTGGTTTAACAACACTAAATAAATGATAAGTGTATATTCTAAAGAAAAAATATATAAAGCCTTTATTACAGCGAAGACTAAAAACAGTTAGTGAATTGCGGTTTATTTATTGCTTAGGCAAATTATTCAAAGCGCCCTTTTTGTTACTTTATTTTAAAACTAGGGCTGTCAAAAATAGCGCGTTAACGACGTTAATTAGTTGTTTGCTGTTAATTACGTAAATTTTTTTAACGCATTTCACGCATGCGCAGTGTGACAAATTATTCAGGTCAGGAAAGTGGTTGGGAGCTAGAGGCGAGATGGAGCAAGGTGAGCAAAGTGGGCCTATTGACGGATTCAAATATAAAAAGAATGATGATGGTACAGTTAACAAGTGCAAGGTTATTTGCAAGATTTGTAAGAAGGAGTTTCAATTTCACCGAGCTGTTCAAGCTTGAAGTACCATGTCAACGCCAAACATGCGTTTGCTGGGCCGTCAGATTCTGTCATCGCAGCCCTGGACAATCAGGAGCACAAACTCGTTTTTGCCGACCGCAGCAGAGTGGGATAAACTGCAGAGGCTGGAGACACTTCTAGAGCCATGCAGGTAAATCAGTCTGTAACTTATCAAATAACATCGCTTTGATTATTTTCTGGAATGAATTAAACCAAGTCAAATATCAATAACGTGTATCTATGTAAAAAATAATGATGATGATGATAATAATAATAATAATAATAATAATAATAATAATAATAATAATATGTTGATAACCACTGTTCTAATAATACACTGTCTCTGTGTGCATGTGTGTGTTTGTGTGCGTAGGTATGTAACTGAGCTCCTGGGTGGAGAGGCCTATGTCTCCTGTTCTGTGGTACTACCTTCTCTCTGCCACTTGCGTCTCAAGATGGAAGCCTGTGATGAGGACCCTGCATATGTGGTGAGATTCAAGACCAAGTTCAAGGAGGACCTAGCATCCCGGCCAAGAACAGCTCAACAATGCATGGCTCCAGATTGCTACAGTTTTGGATCCTCGTTTCAAAGACTTGAAATGCCTGCCCAAGACAGACAGGGAAGAGGTGTGGACCACACTTGAAGGGATGCTGCAACAAGAATCACCCCAGAAGGTCTTCACAGACACATGATGATGGGCCACCCAGGAAGAAAATCAGCCTTCTGCAAATGGGCTCAGATTCAGAATCAGAAGATGAAGAGGTCCAACCTGCCATACAGAGGTACAGAGCAGAGCCCACCATTAAATTGGAGGACTGCCCCTTGAGGTGGTGGGCATCTCATTCAGGAGCCCATGAGAAGCTGGCCTCACTAGCTCACAAATATCTAGCCACTCCTGCAACCACTGTTCCCTGTGAACGACTTTTCTCAGTTGCAGGTCACATTGTGAACAAGAAAAGGTCAGCTTTACTTTCAGAAAATGTGAACAAGTTAGTTTGCCTCAGCAACTGGCTGAAAGATGATGAAGCTCAGTAGATTTGAAAGGTGATGTTCAAACAAAAAGACCAGTTTCAGTGCAACATGTTATAGTAGTTAGCAACTGGATTTTTTAGCAACTGGATTAAAGAATGGAGGAAAAGGTAAAAGATTGTTCTTTGGTTTGATTTAAAAGTTTTATTGAAAATGTTTTTTTCCACAGATGACTCAAATTGTGCAAAAATGTGGTAGGTCACTGTTATGATTTGACTACATTTATTGCTTTCTGTTCAATTGAATACTGTAAATTGTACATCCTGGTTAAGAGGAATGCCAAAGAGGAAGTGATGGAACATTACAAAGACAAATATTATGGTGTGTAGTATGTTTCAGCTTGATTAAAACACCATTATTTGGCTGTGTTAATAAACAGACATAATATGAAAATTATGTATCTGTGTCCTGTTATTTATCTTTTGGTATGCATTTTCAGAAAAAAAAATGGTTAGGATTCAGGTGTAATTGCAAATAGTGATTAATCATGATTAATCCACTGAAAATTCTGATTAATTTGATTAAAAATTTTAATCATTTGACAGCCCTATTTAAAACATAAATGCTTTATTGCATTTCAAAGCATGAAGGACTCGTCTGTGTGATGAAATGAACTAATGATTGATTGCGTTCATATTATGTGTGATGAACAGATTTAGATTATTTTACTTTCGGTTTTGTTCACCAGCTTCAAACAGCTGAAAATCCAATAGTTTGGGTTATGGAAAATATATTTCACAGCGGTTTAGATGCTACAATGATTCTCTACACTATACTTGCTTGTTTTGTCACAAACTGAAATTAGGCGAACTAGAAACAATTTAGCAACCAGGAAATGGTGGAGCAATTTCTGCATAGTGCATCTTTTTAAATGATGTTTTATAGTGTTATATAATGTTTTATAGTGTTACATAATGTTCGGTAGTGTCACATAATGTTTTATAGTGTTACATAATGTTCTGTAGTGTTACATAATGTTTTTATTAGTTTTTTGATAGGCTTACATGTATCATTATTATTATTATATTTATTTTTTGGAACAGTCGCCCCCACGGCCCTATGTGCAGTTCTGTCACACAACACAATGCCACATATTTCTCCAAGTTTTGAGGGAGCGTGCAATTGGCATGCTGACTGCAAGAATGTCCACCAGAGCTGTTGGCAGAGAATTGATTGTTCATTTCTCTACAATATGCCACCTCCAATGTCGATTTAGAGAATTTGGCAGTACGTCCAACCAGGTCTCACAATCGCAGACCATGTGTATGGTATCGTGTGGGCGAGCGGTTTGCTGATGTCAACAATGTGAACAGAGTGCTCCATGCTGGGGTTATGGTATGGGCAGGCCTAAGCTACGGACAACAAACACCACTGCATTTTATTGATTAGCAATTTGAATGCACAAAAATACTGCAACGAGATCTTGAGGCACATTGTGAAGCTAATTATTTTAAGGTAGCTGTAACCAACAGATGCATATCTGTATTCCCAGTCATGTGAAATCCGTAGATTAGGGCCTAATGAAGTTATTTCAATTGACTGATTTCCTCATATGAACTAAAATCTTTGAAATTGTTGCATGTTGCGTTTTATATTTTTGTTCAGAATATATATTTTTTAAATAGTGGAATGGGATTAGTGTGGTGTGTGTGTGAAGAATGCCTCCCGAGTGGCGCAGTGGTCTAAGGCACTGCATCGCAGTGCTAGCTGTGCCACTAGAGATCCTGGTTCAAATCCAGGCTCTGTCGTAGCCGGCCGCGACCGGGAGACCCATGGGGCGGCGCACAATTGGCCCAGCGTCGTCCAGGGTAGGGGAGGGAATGGCCGGCAGGGATGTAGCTGAGTTGGTAGAGCATGGCGTTTGCAACGCCAGGGTTGTGGGTTCGATTCCCACGGGGGGCCAGTATGAAAAATAAAAAATGTTGTGTTTTATATTTTTGTTCAGAATATATATTTTTTAAATAGTGGAATGGGATTAGTGTGGTGTGTGTGTGAAGAATCATTGTATCCGGTACAAATCACTTTGTGGGAGCACCTCCTCTAAGAGTCTGAATTGGGCTGTTTGAGAAGGTTTGAATCCTAAGCAACCTGAATAAACATTGTTTGAAGTACAATAGTGGCATTTCCTTTTGAAGCTTCAGAACAATGCCTACTTCTCACTTATAACAGTTTTTTTGTTTTTAATTCTTACTATAAAATAGATGTCTTGACTGTGATAAGGGCACAGGAATATAAGTGTCTACTAAATTGCATACACACTGTCAAATATGCTACATTAAAGGTAGACTCAGTGAAATGATGCCACAAGCAGCACCACAGATATTGCAATGAGCGAGATGCAAGACTTCGCTCTCACACAGTCACACACAGTCTCTGCGCATGTGCAAGGGTATGCTTCACGCTGTTCCAGCATGATAGCCATGGGACCAAAACATTGGAGAAGTTTAGCCTGCGCTTCAACTTCCTTGGTTAGTGCGGAAATTGACCCACTATGCTGTTTACTTTGTGCATATAGCCTACGTCATATTGCTGAGTCTACCTTTAAAACTCAATATGCTATTCCGTTTTTTTGAATGTGTTTTTGTTTCTTAAATCTTTAGGCAGGAATTATTAGATTGTTTAGAATGTAGACAATATGCGTCATTGTTGGATTCATCTACTATAGGCCTACCTCAAGTCTAGGGGATTGTGTTAACTTAATTTAAACTATTCAACTTAATAAATTAATTTACTAAATAAATAGCCTGGTCCTACCCCAACCAGCAGTGCAGCCACCAGTCCCAGGGGGCCCCTCAAGGAGGCATCGTGACAGACAGTCGTAGGGTACATTGCTTTATAAAACAAGCGACAACAGCCCAGACCAATTCCAGGATCTTAAAAAATTATTTTGTCAATTTTGCCATGTTTCATAGTGTTACATAATGTTTTATAGTGTTACATAATGTTTTATAGTGTTACATCATATTATATAGTGTTATATTAATATTTTATAGTGTTACATTAATGTTCTATAGTGTTACATAATGTTCTATAGTGTAACACTATGTTCTGTAGTGTTTTATAATGTTCTATAGTGTTCTATAGTGTTACATAATGTTCTGTAGTGTTACATAATGTTCTGTAGTGTTACATAATGTTTTGTAGTATTACATAATGTTTTATAGTGTTACATAATGTTCTATAGTGTTACATAATGTTCTATAGTGTTACATAATGTTCTATAGTGTTACATAATGTGTTTGTTTGTTGGTAGGCTTACATGTATTATTATTATTTTAGTCGCCCACATGGCCCTCACACTAGCTCCACTTCTGCCTAGATACAATGTTAACGAATCCCTCATTATCTTTCCTTCCTCCCAAAGTGTGCACTTGTTCACTTCTCTTCACTGGTTTGAAAGGAAATGACTGGTATAAAACATATGGTGGATACTCCCACTAGCCCATGACTTTTCTGTTAGTTGTGATTTTCACAAGTATGTGGTACATTTTCACAACTTTAAGCACAAAAATAGGTTTCAAAACTCTTAGGCCATTTTCAATTGATTACTTAAATATTTGTTAACAATACATTTAACTACCATTTCATCAAACTGCTAAAAACTGTCTAGTTTATGTACAGTTTGAAAACTGTATGAATTGACATTAATTGAATTTAGGTTGGAAGGTAAAACCAAATCATTTATGGATATGGCTGTAAAAACTACATTATCCTTCTTCAGCCAGTGTACTTCTATACAGTAGGGCAAAGTGGGTCACTGTGCTACCATTTGAAATGATGGTGTAGTGTACAATGCACTGCTGAAATACTTGGGTGGTAAATTACATTTCATTCCACTCATTATCTGAATATTGTTACACTGTGAGCTGATTTTAGATGATGATGCTGTTACAGTAACAAGTCACATAGAAAAGTGGATCTTGAGTAATGTTGCATGGGGCAGAAATTGCACCAGGCTACACCAATACCTTTTTCCAGTAAGCTTCTGCTACATGCCACAATACCCCTATATCTGATGGTTTCTTCTATTCATGTAGTGTATAAGGATACTGAAACTATAAGACTGACATTTTTCTCAACATGCTCCAATAGTGGGATAATGAGCAGCAGTAGTTCAGCTGTTTAGGTTTTTCCTCACTGGTTATTTGAACAAATCACGATTTAGCAGGTGTTAGCATCTTTCAAATGTTGGAAGGGGAGGACACATTCGGCCCATATCAAGAGGGAGAGGAGCTCCTCATTCCAGTTCTGCTCCTTGTTCTAGAATCTCTTAATCTCTCAATGTATGAACCCAGAAGTTAATCGAGCGGCTGACCAATTACGTGAGACTTTAGTTCTGGGTTAACCAAGATTAACTCAGGTTGGAAAGTAGTGAACGATTGCACACTTCAGGAGAAAGGAGATATTTTAAGGATGCACCAATTAATCAGAGATTTAGATTAAGTAATCAAATATTTGGTCTAATAATATTCTATGTACAATACTTCCTGTGGTCACCAGGACAGAGCTAGCCCATCCCCCTCCACCCTGCTGGAGTCCCCTGGTCACAACTCTCCTGGTAGAGCCTTACTGCTGAGTCTGAAGAGGGTGTCTGTGTGGCTGGTCGACTGCAGGAAAACACCAGGGCAGAGTGGAACTATGAGAGAAGGACACGAGGAGGGAGATTTGATTTCATCAAGTAAGAACAATGGTGTGTTTGGATTAGACTACAATCTGCTTCTGCAACTTCTGTTAATTGATTGATAAACAATATAGACTCAGTTGTCAGTTTATTAGGTACACCCATCTAGTACCGGATCGGGCCCCTTTTTATCTCTGTAACAGCCTGAATTCTTCGGGGCATGGATTCTACAAGGTGTCGGAAAAGTTCCACAGGGATGTTGGTCCATGCTGATGCGATGGAATCACGCAGTTACTGCAGATTGGACGGCGGCACATTCATGCTGCCAACAGCTGTTCCATCTCATCTCAAAGATACTCTATTGGGTTTTGTCAGCAATAATGCTCAGATACACTGTGGCGTTAAATCGTTGCTCAATTGGTATCAAGACACCTAACGTGTGCCAGAAACATTCCCCACACCTGTCCACCACCAGCCTGTACCAATGACACCAGGGAGGATGGGTCCATGGACTCATGCTGCTTACGCCAAATCCTGACTATGCCATCAACATGACGCAACAGGAACCGGGATTCGTCGGACCACTCCTTAATTGTCCAGTGTCGGTGATCGTGTGCCCACTGGAGCCGCTTCTTCTTGTTTTTAGTTGAAAGGAGCGTATCCCGGTGTGGTAGTCTGCTGCAATAGCCCATCATTGACGAGGATCGACGAGTTGTGCGTTCCAAGATGCCGCTCTGTTCACCACGGTTGTATTGTACTGCGCCGTTATTTGTGTTTGTGTCCCGCTTGTTAGCTTGCACGATTCTTGCAATTCTCGTTCATCCTCTCTCGTCAACGAGCTGTTTTCACCCACAGGACTGCCACTGACTGGATGTTTTTTGTTTGTCGCACAATTCTCTGTAAACCCTAGACACTGTCGTGCGTGAAAAGCCCAGGAGGGCGACCATTTCAGTGATACTGGATCCTGCGCACCTGGCACGGACAATCATACCACGCTCAGTCACTTGTTTTGCCCATTCTAATGTTCAATCAAACAGTAACTGAATGCCTCTGCCCGCTTTATATAGCAGGCCACAGCCACGTGACTCACTGTCTGTAGGAGCGATCTATTTTCATGAACGGGGTAGTGTACCTAATAAACTGGCCAGTATTGACGGTGATATTTCGAAAACCTAATCATTCAATGTCTTTGTTTCGCAGGCGACACCCTTAACCGTTGCTCTCTCAGTGGGAGGGACTTATCATCTGAGGAGTCTCAACAACAACATGTTGCTGACGAGGCAGAGAAGAGTATCTCCCAATCAGATCACCTCATGAAACACCAGCAGAGACGTACAGGGAAGAAACCTCACCACTGCTGCTCTGACTGTGGGAAGAGCTTCATTACACGGAGGTCCTTCATAATTCACCAGCGGATTCACACCAGAGAGAAACTGTACTGCTGCTCTCAATGTGGGAAGAGTTTTGCTTCATCTAACACCTTCAAATCTCATCTGAAAATCCATACAGGAGAGAAACCTTACAGATGCTCACAGTGTGGGAAGAGTTTTGCTGCTTCTAACACCTTCAAATCTCATCTGAGAATTCATACAGGGGAGAAGCCTTATCCCTGCCTTGTTTGTGGTAAAAGCTTTGCTAACTCAGGAGCTCTAACCATACACCAGCGTGTACACACTGGAGAGAAGCCTTATAGCTGTGATCAGTGTGGGAAGAGCTTTGCTCGGTCAGGAGAGCTGACTGCACACCAGGTAACACACACTGGAGAGAGAACTTATGTCTGTCTATGTGGGAAGAGCTTTGCTCTATCAGGACACCTGAATAGACACCAGCGAACACACACTGGAGAGAAGCCTTATAGCTGTGATCAGTGTGGGAAGAGCTTTGCTCTATCAGAACACCTGAATAGACACCAGCGAACACACACTGGAGAAAAACCTTTTAGCTGTGATCAATGTGGGAAGAGTTTCAGTCTTTCAGGGACCCTAAATACACACCAGCGAACACACACTGGAGAGAAACCGTATGTCTGTCTATGTGGGAAGAGCTTTGCTCATTTAGGGCCAATGAAAAAACACCAGAAAGCAAAAATGTGCCGTATTTCATCTCCCACCTATCCGACACCGGTTCCAGATCCCTAAATAAAGGATCAATAGAAAACATCTAGTGAACAGTCATATCCATCTCCCATTCTTAAACAGTTGACTTAGTCTGATCACCATGGTAACCTCTCTGGAGCCTAAATGCAGCCGTGATCTAGGATCAGGTCTCCCCTGTGTCTATGTAATATCACATATTGGGATTTAAATGGATAAATGTTATCATAGAAGAGGTCATAGTCAACGTGTGTGTGTGGTTCTAAAACTAATCAATGATACATTGGAAAATAATATCCATGAGGTCAAGGCAAGAAGAGGTATGCTGTGTCTTTGTAACAGTGGTTAATGTAATAACTTTTAGATTTATAATGTAATAAAACCGGGAAATGTAATATTTATTAAGTTAATGTGATAAAATGTTGAATTGTTATACATTTTTCCATTTAATGTAATAAGTTACGTTATCAGGTGAGTAACAACTTTTTTAATGAATAACGTAATAACTTCAACCGATCATGTAATAACACCTAATCCAATGTTTTATGTGTTACTTCACTAATGTTAATGCACATACCACCCTCCACCAATTGCAAACCCACACACACAAACTTATGCACTTGTCCTCACACACACTCACAAGCACACATTGAAATGTACACACCTGCACAGTCAGACACACACACTGATAAATAAAATACCTGAATTAATCTGTAGGTGTTATTGTCAATGAGACAGGGGGTTGGTCGGGCTCACTTGGGGGTGAAAATGTCCCAGTGACTTTAAGTGATTTTTTTTTAAAGGTCTATGTCCCTGGAGTGTAAAATGTGTTCTATCATTGCAGCAATGGTAGTTTCTGTGTGTTATCACTATTTATATTCATCCCTACAACCCATTCAGGAAAACATTGGATGTTATTTTGGCATTAATACGTGTCACATATCAGTTTGCAAACAATGTTTAAAAAAAATAAAAAAAATAATCATTGAGTTAATAAAGCCTTGATTGGCTCAGTGATCTGTTCGCAAGTGATTGGCTCAGTGTTCTGTCACTCATGGGAACACTACTGTACCTCACCGCAAAATCTACTGGAGAGAGATCGAAAATTCAAGCCCCTTGGGTGCTGCCATAGATTTACATTAGAAGTGCCCATCCAAGAAGGTTGGTCTTGGATGGGCATCAAAAAAACGGAAAGGCTTATTTGCCACGTGAGGTTTATTTGATCTAATAGAAGTTTCTTAGCCTGCACTCATAGTACCGCTACAAGACCTTGGCAGGCCGCTTTTGCGTCTTCCATTCAGAGGACGGCCTTAAGCAAGCCATCTAGTCATGAGCTAATTTGAAAGACAATATCAAGGAATTTCACTAATCTCAAATTCGGCCTGCCACCTTCCAGCAAAGCTGTTTTTGTTGATTCTATAAATACCTTAGATTTGTTGTGATTTTAATTCTATTTTATTAGCAAATGGAAAAACTATGACCACACGTGGACATAATGCACTTACAATCATTGAGGATGAAACCAAAAACGTGATTCAAATAATAATGTATAGTTGAAATAGATATTGATTATAGCAAAAATAGCCAACATTTTTGCCATTCTTTTAACATACTATATATTTGAGACAATACAAACAGTTATTTTCTAGCAATAAATGACTCCCTAAACCGCATCACCCACTTGAAGAAAAGTGTTGATGACCCTGTACTGTAGATGGCGGCACCTCTTAAACACAACATAAGAAGCCGAAAAGCATTTACAGGAAGTTCATTGTCACCATCCTCTATTGAGTTTTCAAACCAAATAAAATTTCACAGGCTTTTGCTAGATCTATTCCGTTGTAAGATTAGTGTAGATGAGACGTTTATCACAATTTACATATAATTTTGATATTTAAAAAGGTGTGGTCTAGCTTTTATTCATCTGAACGCATTGACAAAAGAAATAATCGCTTCCAAGATGGATCGGGTAAGTTTGGTTGACTTTTATGAACAAGTATATCTACTGTGGGTCTAGTAGGTCTAGTTTTCTTTGATCTTCCACATCCATGCGTTCGATTTGAACAGCTAGACAAAATAATCCATGGCGGTAATTCAGCCAAGTAGTTTACTAGCCTATCGCACACAGATTGATGATACAAGCAATACGCAACCAGCAGGTAAAGTCAGAACCAGGGAGAAATAATTAGGCATAAGCTACACCAATGATGCATGTTGCAGCTCACTTTTTTTACTGGCAACATTTTTCATTTTCTATTTTATTGTTTTATTCCATTATGTTGTAGTCGCGCTGAGTATGGATTGGTTGAAGATCAATGCTAAATGAATCTCCCTACCATCATATCTAAGCCAATATGACACCAAAGTCGATTAAATCTCGCAAATGAACTTCATGGGAGATACACAACACACTCCCCACCTCTCGTCATGAGCTGTCCAGACGTTACGGATTACCATATACCGGATTTCTAACAGGGTCCTTAGCAATTGAGTTTTCAGAGTATTTTCTGCGCCCACCTAGCTCAAATTCTAGAAGTCAGATTAAAACGAGCATAGAGCTACCATAAAGTGACCATTTGATTTAAAAACTGTCGGATTTACTACGTTTGTAGCTGCAACAGATTTTATTACATTTTATAATGTATCGCTCATGCATATTTCCGTCCATTACAACCAACAATGAGCTCCATTTTATTGTAGTATTTCTGACAATGATAACATCTCTAAAGCCGTTTCTGAGTTCTAGCTAAACGGGTCAGCAACTCTGTTGCTCTGCAACAATACAGCTGCTATTAGCTAACGTTAGCTTGCTTGTCCAAAGTCCAGCAACTAGCCTCTGTAGCTAGATAGCTAATGAACAGGCAAAGAAAGGTAGCTAGCGATATTTGTTTATAAAAGGTCTGTTACACAAATAACAAAGCCATTAGCTAGCTAGAGCCAGACGACAACAGCTGACCGCAACACAGAAGGTAACTAATGATAACTAGTTCACTTCCAAATGCCAGTTCTAAATATTTCCACAAAACATACAGCTACAGCAGTTCTAATACAACACCAAACTTTGGTGAAATTGTCACGTTGCTACCTTACAATGCATGCTATGCAATTTGGCTTTTACAACACTAGCTAGCTACTCGATAGTCGAAGCTACGGTAAGAGCTAGCCACATTCCACTGTCAGACAGGACACTTCTCAAACTGTAGCTGAGAAAACAAATGCACATGTAAACAGCAAGTTGTGCACTGCAGTTTGCAAGTGCATGATTGCTAGCATCAGGAAAAACTCACCAGTTCCGAACATCCAGAATAGATTCCAGTATGCTCCTTATCCTGTCTTCTTGACATTGTAATCCAAATCTGTGCAGATCAACAGTGCCAAACTAGCAACTTTGCCACTTGACCGCCTTGAATGTATTTACAGCTCCGATCTGGATGCACGCTCCCTCAACTTGAGACATCTGTGGCACATTGTGTTGTGTGAAAAAACGGCACATTTTAGTGGCCTTTTATTGTCCCCAGCACAAGGCGCAACTGGGTAATGATCATGCTGTTTAATCAGTATCTTGATATGCCACAACTGTCAGGTGGATACATTATCTTTGCAAAGGAGAAATGCTCACTAACGGGGATGTAAACAATTTGTGCGCGCATTTTGGGAGAAATACGCTTTTGTGCTTATGGACAATTTAACTGAGTGTACAAAACATTACACTTCTGTCATCATGAAGTGCTTTGAGGCCAATTAAGGATAGTTTCACCTTACCTGACACCCTAGACCCACTTCAATTTGCATACCGCCCCAACAGATCCACAGACGATGCAATCGCCATCACATTGCACAATGCCCAATCCCATCTGGACAAGAGGAATACCTATGTAAGAATGCTGTTCATTGACTATAGCTCAGCCTTCAACACCATAGTACCCTCCAAGCTCATCATTATGCTCAGGACCCTGGGTCTGAACCCCGACCTGTGCAACTGGGTCCTGGACTTCCTGACGGGCCGCCACCACGTGGTGAAAGTAGGAAACAACACCTCCACTTCTCTGATTTTCAACAAAGGGGCCCTGAAGGTTGCGTGCTCAGACCCCTCCTGTACTCCCTGTTCACCCATCAAGTTTGCAGACGACACAACAGTAGTAGGCCTGATTACCAACAATGAAGAGACAGCCTAGAGGGAGGAGGTGAGGGCCCTGGCGGAGTGGTGCCAGGAAAATAACCGCTCCCACAATAAAACAAAACAGCTGATCAGATCCACAGATGATGCCATCTCTATTGCACTCCACACTGCCCTTTCCCACCTGGACAAGAGGAACACCTACGTGAGAATGCTATTCATTGACTATAGCTCAGCATTCAACACCATAGTGCCCTCAAAGCTCATCATCCTGGGACTAAACACCTCCCTCTGCAACTGGATCCTGGACTTCCTGACGGGCCGCCCCCAGGTGGTAAGGGTAGGTAACAACACATCTGCCACACTGATCCTCAACACGGGGGCCCCTCAGCTGTGCGTGCTCAGTCCCCTCTTGTACTCCCTGTTCACCCATGACTGCATTGCCAGGCACGACTCCAACACCATCATTAAGTTTGCCGACGACACAACAGTGGTAGGCCTGATCACCGACAACGATGAGACAGCCTATAGGGAGGAGGTCAGAGACCTGGCCGTGTGGTGCCAGGACAACAACCTCTCCCTCAACGTGACCAAGACAAAGGAGATGATTGTGGACTACAGGGGAAAAAAAGAGGACTGAGCATGCCCCCATTCTCATCGATGGGGCTGTAGTGGAACATGTTGAGAGCTTCAAGTTCTTTGGTGTCCACATCACCAAATAACTATCATGGTCTAAACACACCAAGACAGTCGTGAAGAGGGCACGACAAAGCCTATTCCCCCTCAGGAGACTGAAATGATTAGGCATGGGTCCTCAGATCCTCAAAAAGTTCTACAGCTGCACCATCGAGAGCATCCTGACTGGTTGCATCACCGCCTGGTATGGCAACTGCTCGGCCTCCGACCGCAAGGCAATACAGAGGGTAGTGCTTACGGCCCAGTACATCACTGGGGTCAAGCTTCCTGCCATCCAGGACCTCTATACCAGGCAGTGTCAGAGGAAGGCCCTCAAAATTGTCAAAGACTCCAGCCACCCTAGTCATAGACTGTTCTCTCTGCTACCGAACGGCAAGCGGTACCGGAGCGCCAAGTCTAGGTCCAAAGGCTTCTCAACAGCTTCTACCCCCAAGCCATAAGGCTCCTGAACAGCTAATCATGGCTACCCAGACTATTTGCACTGCCCCCTCCACCCCCACCCCATCTTTTTACGCTGCTGTTACTCTGTTAATTATTTATGCATAGTCACTTTAACTCTACTCACATGTACATATTACCTCAACTACCTCAACTAGCTGGTGCCCCCGCACATTGACTCTGCACCGGTACCCCCCTGTATATAGCCTCCCTACTTTTTCTCAACACTTTTTTGTAAAGAAATTAATGCATTGTTGGTTAAGGTCTGTATGTAAGCATTTGACGGTAATGTCTACACCTGTTGTATTCAGCGCATGTGACAAATAACATTTGATTTCATGTACTGTATATACTGTATACTACTGTATTTTAGTCAAAGTCACTCCGACATTGCTTGTCCTGATATTTATGTATTTCTTAATTACATTCTTTACTTTAGATTTGTGTGTATTGTTGTGAATTGTTGGATACTACTGCACTGTTGGAGCTAGGAACACAAGCATTTTGCTACAGCGGCAATAACATCTGCTAAATATGTGTATGTGACCAATAAAGTTTGATTTGATTAAAAACACCTGCTCTTAGGCTCAATTAAGCTAATCTTCTTGACTACGTTCTTATGTCATTCTCACTGGCACCAAAAGTTAGTGTTGATAGGGGGCAGAATGCGGTGGGACCATCAAATAATTGGCATATACAGTACCAGTCAAACGTTTGGACACACCTACTCATTCAAGTGTTTTTTATTTTATTTTTTAAAACTATTTTCTACATTGTAGAATAATATTGAAGACATCAAAACTATGAAATAACACATGGAATTATGTAGTAACCCAAAAAGTGTTAAACAAATCAAAATATATTCATATTTTAGATTCTTCAAAGTTTCCACCCTTTGCCTTGATGACAGCTTTGCACACTCTAGGCATTCTCTCAACCAGCTTCACCTGGAATGCTTTTCCAACAGTCTTGAAGTAGTTCCCACATGCTGAGCACTCGTTGGCTGCTTTTCCTCCATTCTGCGGTCCAACTCATCCCAAATCATCTCAATTGGTTTGTGGTCGGGTGATGCGGCACTCATCACTCTCCTTCTTGGTAAAATAGCCCTTACACAGCCTGGAGGTGTGTTGGGTCAATGTCCTGTTGTAAAACAAATGATAGTCCCACTAAGCCCAAACCAGATGGGATGGTGTATCGTGCAGAATGCTTTGGTAGCCATGCTGGTTAAGTGTGCCTTGAATTTTAAATAAATCACAGACAGTGTCACTAGCAAAGCACCCCCACACCATAACACCTCCTCCATGCTTTACGGTGGGAACTACACATGCGGAGATCATCCGTTCACCCACACTGCGTCTCACAAAGACACATGCCGGTTTGAACCAAAAATCTCAAATTTGGACTCCAGACCAAAGGACACATTTCCTCCGTTCTAATGTCCATTGCTTGTGTTTCTTGGCCCAAGTAGGTCTCTTCTTATTATTAGAGTCCTTTAGTAGTGGTTTCTTTGCAGCAATTTGACCATGAAGGCCTGATTCACACAGTCCCCTCTGAGCAGTTGATGTTGATGTGTCTGTTACTTGAACTCTGTGAAGCATTTATTTGGGTAACTCTAATGAACTTGTACTCTGCAGCAGAGGTAACTCTGGGTCTTCCATTCCTGTGGCGATCCTGATGAGAGCCAGTTTCATCATAGCGCTTGATGTTTTTTCGCGACTACTTTCAATGTTTTTGAAATGTTCCGTATTTAATGACCTTCATGTCTTAAAGTAATGATGGACTGTCGTTTCGCTTTGCTTATTTAAGCTGTTCTTGCCATTTGGTCTTTTACCAAATAGGGATATCTTCTGTATACCCCCACCCCCCTCTCACCATGCTCAAACGCATTAAGAAGGAAAGACATTCCACAAATGAACTTTTTAAGAAGGCACACCTGTTAATTTAAATGCATTCCGGGTGACTATCTCATTAAGCTGGTTGAGAGAATGCCAAGAGTGTGCAAAGCTGTCATCAAGGCAAAGGGTGGCAACTTTGAAGAATCTAAAATATCAATATATTTTGATTTGTTTAACACTTTTTTGGGTTACTACATGAGTCTATATATGTGTTATTTCATAGTTTTGATGTCTTCACTATATTCTAGAATGTAGAAAATATACAAAACAAAGAAAACCCCTGGAATGAGTAGGTGTCTCCAAACTTTTGACTGGTACCGTATGTGTATGCGAGCAATACAATTTGATGATTAGAGTGTGTGTTTGTGTGTGAGTACAAGTGCATTGGTTTGCGTGTGTGGGTTTGCAATTGGTGGAGTGTGGTATGTGCATTAACATTAGAGAGGTAACACATAAAACATTGGTTTAGGTGTTATTACATGATCGGTTGAAGTCATTATGTTATTCATCCAAAAAGTTGTTACTCACACCTGATAATGTAACTTATTACATTAAATGGAAAATATATTACTATAACAATTCAACATTTTATATTACCTGACAATATATTACATTTACCGGTTTTATTAAATTACACATCGAAAAGTTACATTAACCGTCGTTACAAGACACAGCATACATAGTTCTTGCCTTGACCTCATGTACAATGTAAAAATAAAGAAAAACCCTTGAATGAGTAGGTGTGTCCAAACCATTTGTAATTTATCACTCTCACGTGCACATTTCTGTCCATTAAGAACCGACAATGTACTACCTTTTCATTGCATTAATGACAATGCTAACTTATTTTTTAGCCAAATATCAGAGTTCTATCTAAACTGGTCAGCAACTTGGATGCTTGGCAACAATACAGCTGCTATTAGCTAACGTTAGCTTGCTTGTCCAATGTCCAGCAGCTAGACTATACGAACAGGTAAAGAAAGGTTGCTAGCTGTAATTGTTTATGGAAGGTTTGTTACACAAATAACTTCAGCCATTAGCTAGCTAGCTAGCTAGTTACAAACAGACAACAACAGCTGACATCGACACAGAAGCTAGTTAACGATAGCTAGTTCACGGCCAAATGCCAGTCCTATTTTTGCACAAAACATAGCTACATTAGTTCAAAAACAAATTGTCACGCTGCTACCTTACAATGCATGGAATTAAATTGACTTTTGCAACACTAGCTAGTTATCTACTCCATAGACCAAGCTATGGTAAGAGCTAGCCATATTTCACTGTCAGACAGGACACAACTCAAACTGTAGCTGAGAAAACAAATACACATGTAAACAGCACGTTGTGCACTGCAGTGAGCAAATGCATGTCGGCTAGCATCAGGACAAACTCACCAGTTTCAAACATCCAGAATAAATGAAAGTATTCGCCTTCTCCTGTCTTCTTCACATTTTAATCCAAATCTGGTAGATCTACAGTGCAAAACTAACAACTCTGTCATTTAACCAGCTTTGTTGTTTTTACAGCTCTGATCTGGGGCCTGTTGCACAAAACTAGGATAAGGGATTAAGCCAGGATATCTTGGTGATCCTGGCTCAATTGATCCGTAATCCGGTTGCACTAAAGATGGATAGGGGGCAGGAGGATATGTTATGGTATAAATTACCATGGAGATTTATTCTGTGGAGCTAGCCTGCTCCAGACCAGGCTAAATTCCAGGATCTATTTAATCTCATCCCTAATGTCAGTCAGCAGTCACCACAAATGGAAACCAATAGTTATTTCACTGCTCACTATACATTGTTATCACATATAACTAGACCCACTGTCATTATTTAAACGTTTGTGATCATTAATTTCAATGATTTTGGATAAAAAAATGATTTTTAGATGATGTTGCTATCATTAGATAATTTACAGTTTCCCATAGACTATAAGGCTATATATAAAATGATAGAATATTAGGGCCACAGAGGGGAAAAAAACACAAGTCATAATATTGTAACCAGTTGTTTTAAAGGGGACAGTTGTTAAAATGACAGATGTGGGGCATTTCGTGAAATTGTACTTCAGTATGGTTTCATAAACAAAGACATGCTGATGTGCCAGAATATTAAGTATCACATTGTCATAAGTATCAAAACAATATGTAGCTTTTCTGCAGAAAGAACCAGCCTCATAAATTTATGACTTTATCCTTTTTCTTCAGTGTGGCCCTAGTACTCTGTCATATAAACAAATACACATTCCATATGAATATAAAAACACAATGTGTAACATTATGTTCCTTTATTGAATAAGGACAAAACAAAGCAGGTAAACCATCAGCTCCTTTCGAAACTGAAGTCACAGTGACTCTACAAGATGGAAAGCACAGAATCCAAGCATATTATACAAAATGATACATACACATTCAAAGGTCTGTATATAACACACCCTGCATGTCTGCACACTAAAATAAATGCAGGACAAATCCATACACATCAACTGAACAGACAAATGAATGGATGCAGTAGCCTCCCTGCAGCCTTGTATTACACACAGTATACCGCACAAACATCATAAGAGGCCAAATTCGTAAAAAACGAACCCAAAAAACCCAAATTCCTCTGCCACCTGAGGACATATTTAACCAAAATTGAAAGCACACATACTAACTAAAATAATTCAACACATATTGGTCCCTCAGCAGCCGACCACTGTCGTCATCAGGGAAGATTGCCGGATTGTCCCAGTCCATGGCTGGTGGCACTCTGGGGGGCCCTCTCCTTCCTCAGGCAGGCCACATTGTGGAGGACAGCACAAGCCACAGTAATATCACATGCCCTAACAGGGCTGACCCTTAATTTGTGAAGGCAGTGAAAGCGGCCTTCAGGAGGCCAAAGGTCATTTCAACTCTGGCCCTGGTCCTGGCATGGGCATGGTTGTAGGCCTGCTGTGCTTCCTGGGGGTCTGTGAAAGGTGTCAGGAGAAAAGGCTGGCAGCCATACCCCCTGTCTCCCAGCAACACACCAGAGAATTCACCTGTCAACACAAAATCTCATCATTACTACCTCATAAACACAGTGATATTCTTGACACAGCCATGATGGTTATAAATAGGGGTTGTGTGGCTTACCTTGTGATAGGCACTGATAGATTTCAGAGGCCCGAAAGATTCTGGAGTCATGGACTGAGCCAGGCCATTTTGCCACAACATTGCTGATCACACAGTCAGCATTGCAGACCATCTGAAATCATAAGATGAGGAATATTACACCAATCAATGCACATCACTGGCAATGCAGAGTGTTCGTCAATGGACAATATCAAAAGTTATGTTCACCTGAACATTAATGCTGTGAAAGGATTTCCTATTCACAAAATCGGCCTCATGGGCACCTGAGGGGGCTTTTATCTTATGTGTGTGCAGTCCACTGCACCAATGACATTGGGGAAACCTGTCACACAAAGTAATGAGTATCCTACTATGTGTTAACAGTTGTCCTGTAATTTGTAGATCCTCTTACCTGCAATCCTATAGAACTCCTCTTTGATGTCACAGAGTCTTCTGTGGCCAGGGAAGGAGATGAAGACATCTGCTAATGCTTTGATAGCCAGACACACACTCCTTATTGTGCGGCAAATTGTGGCCTTGTTCAGCTGTTCTGCATCCCCCACTGAGTACAGGAAGGCTCCACTAGCAAAAAAGCGCAAGGCCACACAAACCATTTGCTCCACACTCAGTGCATGGCTCCGTGCAGTGCGGTGCTTAATCCTGGGACCCAGTAGTCTGCATAGATACCTGATGCCATCTGCAGAAAACCTGTATCTTTCATATAGATGGTCATCAGGGAAGGCCAGTGGGTCCAACCGGTCCCTGAAGACCCTTTCTCGCCTGAAGGCTCTCCCTCAGCACAAGTGCTTCTTCATCCACCACATCTCGCATCGAATGGGCATGCCATTGTCAGAGCAGAAAGGAACACACAATTTTGGGCCTTCATATAGGCTAGTGGCCACACCTGGTGCTGGGGGGTGGGCAAAGAGGGCGATGCCTTATAACGATGACTTGGTTGTACTGATTGCTGGGAAAATAAAAAAAAACTTAGAAAGATGCCACCGTCCTGTGTGCTCACAATAAGAGCTCATATGTCATGGCTCACTTGACTTTACGAGAATATACCTAATTTTTATTTTGAGCTGTGTCATCTTCTTGGAGCTGGGGGAGGAAAGAAAAATAATGATTAATACATTTGTGTTACAGTTAGCATACAGTGTACATTGAAGGCATATCTCACCTCCCTCTCAAGTTTTTTTATTTCAAGGTCCAGTTTCCTAATTGTCCTCTTTTTTTATTTCGGACTCCAGTGCAAGATTTTCCATCTTTTTCTTCTTGTACTGAATGTCTATGTCTGCCAGTTCTATTTGGCGCCGGAGGTGGTTGCCATACAACTTTCTGATAGCTTGTGAGCTCTGTGAACACAATACAATTAGCGCAGCTGGAATTTGGCAGGATGTGGTGTCCTTTTATTAATACGCACTATGTTGCCAGGCTGGTTTTCCACTGTATAGCATCTGGGTCCTGTAAAAGAAATTAGATTTTTTGATTTTGATGAGGACTCCCCTCACCATTGTAGAGTAAATAGTACTTTCACAGTCTTAACATGATACCTCATGCCTTCTGGAATCCAGAGAGATGGTCTCCTCCTCATCATCGTCTCCATCATGTGCTGTTGCTGCTGCACTGGGGCCTTCACCCTATCACATTTAATCGGATTCATATTGAAGCTAGTAGACAAGACATGCCAGGCCTACAGTATGCCTTTGATGGAGTACTCACTGGATCAGCATCGTCCTGGTGCTTGTGCTGGTGGCTCTAACAGGAACACAGTGCTGCCAGACACTGCAAGGCAATAGGTAAACCAAAGTCAGACAGTCCAAATTGATTCAATATGAATGTGGTTGTATCCCATGTAGAGATGGAAGGACATACCTTGAATGAAGCGGGTGGCATCTTGGGAGGAACCTATGCTCCGTCTCTTTCCCCCAGGGATCCCCTCTAAGACGGGCCTGCCTTTATTTAGCTCCAAGGCCATGTCCTCTGCTGGGGTAAGGTCAGCCTTTGGTGACCCACCACCCGTGCCTTGTCTGTGGGTATTCTTTTTCACTGCTAAAACAGTACAGACAATGTGTGAGCAGGCACCTTCTGGGTACAATATATGCTTGTGCTTTGTTAAATATTAGTCAGGGACCATACCATTCTGCAGAATGTTCTTGTATTTGATTTTGACCTGCTGCCATGTCCGTTTTGGCCCGTTCATGTTTAATCTACACACACACACACACACACACACACACACACACATTTAATGGAGTCACACTGCAAAAATTACTTGGTATTTTTGTCTTGTTTTCAGTAAAAATATCAAAAAATTTATCATAGCTTTATACAGTGTGATGGAGTTACTTTACACAATTTCACTCATATCTGCAGTGCATTTCAATTAAAAAATTTAACCGTTTCATAATTACAGTACAACTGCATTTTTGGAGATGTGAATTAAATATTTGAATTGTAATTGTGATGTTTCAGCCGAGCGGTGAGTGTGTAATTGTGCACTACTTACGCATTCAGGCGGTCTGCAATACTTTGCCACGCTTTTTCTCTTTGCTTTATCACTGTGGCGGTGTTGCCTTTCTTCTTAATTATATCTTTTACCTCCTCGTATGCCTCCATGAGGATTTGTGCTTCCCGACGGGGGAAAAGTACGCGGCTCTAGTTGCCATGGTAAAATCAGTTAATCTGTGATCTGTGGCGGGGTCTATTTGAGTGAGCCGTGAGCGCGCACCTATCCAGGATTGGTTTCACCTGGCTTAATGAATCCGTGTCTGCTCATCCTGGCTTGGTCTTTGTGCAACCAATTAAGCCTGGACGCACATGTTTTGGCTTCATTGAGCTCAGCTGAGTCATTTATCCCGGATGTCTTAATTCTACTTTTTGTGCAACAGGCCCCTGGATTCT
>NW_025537545.1:0-31669 GCF_020615455.1 Coregonus clupeaformis
CTTGGCCGCTGGACAGACGCGTGTGGTGGGACGACCGCCTGCCGGTCTCAGCGAGGGATGGAACGCTGATCTTCTGCCGTCGGCCACGCCACGGGAGTTCTGGAGTGCCCTGCTGGAGAAGGCCTACGCCAAGTGAGACTTTATACTATATTAAAGCCAAAACACTGCTGAGATATTAGATTTCAGGTTGGCTAAGAGGAGGCTTGGGATTTTAGATATAATGAATACAGTATACACCACACAGTATACACCACACAGTGTACACCACACAGTATACACCACACAGTGTACACCACACAGTATACACCACACAGTATACACCACACAGTGTACACCACACAGTATACACACACACAGTGTACACCACACAGTATACACCACACAGTGTACATCGACACAGTGTACATCACACAGATTACCACACCACACAGTGTACCACACAGTATACACCACACAGTGTACACCACACAGTATACACCACACAGTATACACCACACAGTGTGCACATCACACAGTGTACATCACACAGTACACACCACAGTGTACCACACAGTATACACCACACAGTGTACACCACACAGTATACACCACACAGTATACACCACACAGTGTACACCACACAGTATACACACACACAGTGTACATCACACAGTGTACATCACACAGTACACACCACACAGTGTACCACACAGTATACACCACACAGTGTACACCACACAGTATAAGCACCACACAGTATACACCACACAGTGTACACCACACAGTATACACCACACAGTGTACATCACACAGTGTACATCACACAGATACACACCACACAGTGTACCACACAGTATACACCACACAGTGTACACACACACAGTATACACCACACAGTATACACCACACAGTGTGGTACATCACACAGTGTACATCACACAGTACACACCACACAGTGTACCACACAGTATACACCACACAGTGTACACCACACAGTATACACCACACAGTATACACCACACAGTGTACACCACACAGTATACACCACACAGTGTACATCACACAGTGTACATCACACAGTACACACCACACAGTGTACCACACAGTATACACCACACACAGTGTACACCACACAGTATACACCACACAGTGTACATCACACAGTGTACATCACACAGTACACACCACACAGTGTACCACACAGTATACACCACACAGTGTACACCACACAGTGTACATCACACTGTATACACCACACAGTGTACACCACACAGTATACACCACACAGTGTACACCACACAGTGTACACATCACACAGTATACACCACACAGTGTACATCACACAGTGTACAACACACAGTGTACACCACACAGTATACACCACGCAGTGTACACCACACAGTATACACCACGCAGTGACCACACTTGACAAAATAAACCAGTAGCTAGTCAACATTCTTTCCTTATCCTCACCCATTCTTAACATTTCCCCAGTCTTCCAACCCTTTCCTCCCCTCCCCCTCTCCCCCAGGTTGAATGGCTGCTATGAGGCTCTAGAAGGCGGTAACACACAGCAGAGGCCCTCATAGACTTCACCAGGGGGTGTCCGGAGCCCCTATGCCTGGACAGGGAGGCCCTCACCCTGCACCCCGACCAGAGGAGGCGCGCTTGTTCCAGACCCTGGCCAAGGCCCACGGACGCAGAGCCCTCATCACCCTGCTCCATACGGGTCAGTGACCAATACACTTTGCCCTGCATAACCACAGATCTAGGATCAGCTTACCCTCCTCTCCACAACGTAACAGTAACCATGTGTGGGGAAGATTTTCAATTGACCATAGATCAGTGAATTAGCTACTGAAAGATCAGCTTGACTGTTGAACTTCAATCCATCACAATACCAGAGACCATTACTGGAGGCCTCAAAATCTAGGCTTGTGCCCACCTGCCCTAGATGTGATATGAACGTGTGCATTCAGGGTGGTAAATGAATGGTTTTGGATTGGGCCAGAGAACTTCTATGAATGTCGTCCTACCAGAGCGATCACCTCTACCTACTGTACTGTAGTGGGTTATAGAGAGACAGGTGGCTATACAGTGGCTGTGTTGAGCATAGTCCAGCATTAACAATAGTTAACACTTACATTTACTGTATGACAGAATGGCACTGCATGCTCTCTATCCTGTCACGTTCTCGTCTTTGACTTCCTCTTTCGGCCCTTCCTCTGTCCTGTCCCATCCCCATAAACACTCCAGATACATGCCTCTATTGATTAATGATCTGTACTGTTCATTGTGTAGTTATAGTATTGTGCAGGATTCCAATTATACAAATCAGAGCGCCTTCATAGAGTGCCTGTGGTGTGTATTGGTATTAGCATATCTCTATTGTGTATCGTATTCTCTCTCTCTCTCTCTCTCTCTCTCTCTCTCTCTCTCTCTCTCTCTCTCTCTCTCTCTCTCTCTCTCTCTCTCTCTCTCTCTCTCTCTCTCTCTCTCTCCTCTCTCTCTCTCTCTCTCTCTCTCTCTCTCTCTCCAGCCAGCGGAGGGGAGAGAGAGAGTCGGTGCTAGACTTGTGGTCTGGTGCGGGGCCATGCCTATGGTATCACCGCAGTGAGGAACGTGTGTCTGGGGGAGCGGTCGCTGCTGCCTGGCGGCTGTAGCGGGACGTCCCGTCTCTGCATGGTGCGCATGAGGAACCCCTGGGGTACAGCCGACTGGACCGGGCCCTGGAGTCAGGGGTGAGGGGGGGCGGCTACTGCTGTTCGAGTCTATCGTGATACTGTATATTCAACAAAGAACTATAGGCCAAGGGTTGTCCCTTTTGGGTAATGGCAAAAATCAGGAACGGGCTAGAAACAAGGTTTTGTCTATTTGGTCCATTGACTTAGAGCTCCAATGCGCCCCTTCAGGTCTCAGCAGTGGCAGCAGGTTGGTCGTGGTGAGAGGGGAGAAGATGGGCCTCATTGTCAGAGATGTGGGAGAGTTCTGGTAAAGACAAATAGTCAAATAAGCATCACTCTTTTAATAGAAAAGATCTCAAATGTGCAATTCATTGCACAAGTCACAAATACACTACAATTCCTGTTGAAAAGCTAAATAAGTACTTTTTCACCCTTCCTTCAGGATGGAGTTTGAGGATTTCTGCCGCTACTTCACAGACGTGGTGGTGTGTTGTCTGGTAGAACGAGCCCCTGCTGTGGCCCAGCACCCACTGGAGAGAGGTTCGCTGGTATGGGGAGTGGGTCCCAGCCCCAACACTCCCGGGGCCACCCCCGCCAACCTCCTTCCCAGCCGCCAGGCATCCAATCTGGGCAAGAACACAGCCAAGCCTGGGGGTGAACCAGACTCAGAGAGGGGACCAGAAGGGAGGCAAGATTGGGGGAGAGACGGAGAGGTGGAGGAGGTGGGAGGAGGAGGAGGCAGTGGGAAGGAGGGACAAGGTGGCTGTAGCGAAGAAGGAGGGGAGAGAAGAAGACAAGGAGAAAGGAGGAGAGTGTGAAGAAGGAGGGGAGAGGTTGATGGAGGGTGGGATAAAACAGATGGATAAGAGGAGTAGGTGTGGAGGGATGCATCAACCACAAAGACACCTTTCTACACAACCCTCAGGTGAGCCTACCCTATATATTTCTACACAACCCCCAGGTGAGCCTACCCTTATATATTTCTACACAACCCCAGGTGAGCCTACCCTATATATTTCTACACAACCCCAGGTGAGCCTACCCTATGTATTTCTACACAACCCCCAGGTGAGCCTACCCTATATATTTCTACACAACCCCCAGGTGAGCCTACCCTATATATTTCTACACAACCCCCAGGTGAGTCTACCCTATATATTTCTACACAACCCCCAGGTGAGCCTACCCTATATATTTCTAGCACAACCCCCAGGTGAGCCTGCCTTATATATTTCTACACAACCCTCAGGTGAGTCTAACCCTATTTATTTCTACACAACCCCCAGGTGAGCCTACCCTATATATTTCTACACAACCTCAGGTGAGCCTACCCATATATTCTATACACAACCCCCAGGTGAGCCTACACTATAGCTAGGTTTATGGGCATAACAACTGGTTAAATGGTTCAAGGCCAAGGTTCAGTCCACTCAGAGTATGTTTGGTTATGACTAGTAGTTACAGTGAGGGAAGAAAGTATTTGATCCCCTGCTGATTTTGTACGTTTGCCCACTGACAAAGAAATGATCAGTCTATAATTTTTATGGTAGGTTTATTTGAACAGTGAGAGACAGAATAACAACAACAAAATCCAGAAAAACGCATGTCAAAAATGTTATAAATTGATTTGCATTTTAATAAGGGAAATAAGTATTTGACCCCTCTGCAAAACATGACTTAGTACTTGCTGGCAAAACCCTTGTTGGCAATCACAGAGGTCAGACGTTTCTTGTAGTTGGCCACCAGGTTTGACACACATCTCAGGAGGGATTCTGTCCCACTCCTCTTTGCAGATCTTCTCCAAGTCATTAAGGTTTCGAGAGGCTGACGTTTGGCAACTCGAACCTTCAGCTCCCTCCACAGATTTTCTATGGGATTAAGGTCTGGAGACTGGCTAGGCCACTCCAGGACCTTAATGTGCTTCTTCTTGAGCCACTCCTTTGTTGCCTTGGCCGTGTGTTTTGGGTCATTGTCATGCTGGAATACCCATCCACAACCCATTTTCAATGCCCAGGCTGGAGAGAAGGAGGTTCTCACCCAAGATTTGACGGCTACATGGCCCAGTCCATCGTCCCTTTGATGCGGTCAAGTTGTCCTGTCCCCTTAGCAGAAAAACACCCCCAAAGAATTTGTTTGACGGTGGGGATGAGTGTTCTTGGGGTCATAGGCAGCATTCCTCCTCCTCCTGACACGGCGAAGTTGAGTTGATGCCAAAAAGCTCCAATTTGGTCTCATCTGACTACAACACTTTCACCCAGTTCTCCTCTGAATCATTCAGATGTTCATTGGCAAACTTCAGACGGGCCTGTATATGTGCTTTCTTGAGCAGGGGGGACCTTTGCGGGCGCTGCAGGATTTCAGTCCTTCACGGCGTAGTGTGTAACCAATTGTTTTCTTGGTGACTATGGTCCCAGCTGCCTTGAGATCATTGACAAGATCCTCACGAGTAGTTCTGGGCTGATTTCTCACCGTTCTCAAGATCATTGCAACTCCACGAGGTGAGATCTTGCATGGAGCCCCAGGCCAAGGGAGATTGACAGTTATTTTGTGTTTCTTCCATTTGCGAATAATCGCACCAACTCTGTTGTCACCTTCTCACCAAGCTGCTTGGCAATGGTCTTGTAGCCCATTCCAGCCTTGTGTAGGTCTACAATCTTGTCCCTGACATCCTTGGAGAGCTCTTTTGGTCTTGGCCATGGTGGAGAGTTTGGAATCTGATTGATTGATTGCTTTGTGGACAGGTGTCTTTTATAGAGAACAAACTGAGATTAGGAGCACTCCCTTTAAGAGTGTGCTCTAATCTCAGCTCGTTACCTGTATAAAAGACACCGGGAGCCAGAAATCGCTGATTGAGAAGGGGGTCAAATACTTATTTCCCTCATTAAAAGTAAATCAATTCATAAAATTTTTGACATTTGACATGATTATTTTGTTGTTATTCTGTCTCTCACTGTTCAAATAAACCTACCATAAAAATTATAGACTGATCATTTCTTTGTCAGTGGGCAAACAACGTACAAAATCAGCAGGGGATCAAATACTTTTTTCCCTCACTGTAGATTCTGACAGTAGTGATAAACACATTCTTGATGTTCTGAGAAGTACACTCAGTATGCTAGTATAGTATCTCAAATATAGTATGCTTATACCACAAGCATGTAAATAGTTTGTGTTGCTATAACTGTAAGGACTAAACATGTACTATTTTGGTAACTGCTGCAATCTTAATGGTGTCGAAATAGACCTGTGAAAGCCTATTCAGAGTGTTGCAGTTGGAAACAACATTGCTAAGCTAAAAACAACATGGCTGACACTAAGCTATATTAGAGTTACTGCTATTCTAGGGACGCTCTGCCTCCCCTTCTGTCCCTTCTCTCTTCTCCCCCTCTCCCACTACAGTTCATGTTCGAGGTGCAGGGAAAGGAGGATGAGGTGTTGATCTGTCTGCAGCAGGAGGACAAGAGGATAAAGAGGAAGGATGGAGGAGGAGAGAATCTGCCCATCGGCTTCGAGGTGCTGAGGGTGAGTCACAGGCAAGATCCCTCTAAGCTGCAAACGGGCACGCAGCTCCCTGGGACTGCCATGCAGAAGAAATATCAGCCCGCGCAGAGAAGCACGAGATTGAACTTCATTCAACTTTCAAGAGTTTTCCCTGTTAGTTAACACTATCAACATTTCCCTTTACTGTGGGAATTGTGATCGAATCAATGCAACCTTAGCCACTTTCAATGCAACATACCGAAACAAAACAAACTGTGCAAGATTTAGTATGCAAAACTAACTATGTAAGAGATTTTGTTGTAGGCAGAACGCATCGAGTAGAATTATTGCATTGACAGGCACGACTCAGGCCCGTAATCTACACAGACCGGTGTGGCATAACCAATCAGAGGCTGCAGTAGGCCTATATGAAAATAGACCATTGCCATATATGGATCTGTGCCATTCACATTGAACTAGACTGGTTTAACAGCATGAGCGGTCGTGAGTAGATGTGCTTGTTTTGAGATCAAAGCGAGAGCTACATGTGGCGACATGTGCACATGTGTGCATTTGTTCATATCCTTTGCTAGTTACTGAGTTATTAGCCCAGTTATAGACCCTTTGTAGTCAGCAATGGGGGGCGTGATTGCTTCCTACAAGAGCACATCAACCTTTGAAAAGCAAGTCAGGTAAAGAGCTTGCTTTTGTCTTAAAGGGGCAGTGTTGTATTTTGAACTAAGTAGCTAATAGGCAGAGGGTAGCATAATTTGTCCAATTCTCTGTAATAATGGTATGGGAATAATTATGCATTTTATTTTGTAAAGTGGTTTCTTGCATCAAACAACAAAACAACATTTTCAGTCAGCTCCTTGTCTGAAGGACAAGTGGATAAACAGATTAAAGTCAAGCCCCTGCATGTTTCTTTCAAAAGTCTCATGAAATGTAGGCCTACATTGAACACCACACATTGGCTGCTACTGTACGCTGAACGGTAGAACAGCTATCTCCATGTTTGTTTTTGATGGTAGGCCACTCTGGAAGGCCTACATTACGATCAAATAGCCACACTAGCCTACTTGACCACTGTTAAAACTAACTTAAAGCAGGTACTGCCTCAGTGTTCACAGTAAACGTGCGGCGGAAGTTTTACAGAGTTTGCACTCAGCAGACCTGACATTTTCTCAGTGACAACAATAATTAGAGGGAACATTGGTCACTGTAGAATGCTAAGTACATCCAAGGGTGTGTGTGTCAGTGTTGGGTTCGAGACCACCTAAAGCGAGACGAATCAAGACCAAGACCGGAGCAAATCGAGTCCGAGTCAAGACCAAGACCAGAGGGGGGCAATACCGAGTCAAGGCCTAAGGATTTATGAAAAATGATTATAATAATAATGATAATGATATTATTATTTTCAATGATGTTCTGATTTAATCTCTTCAGTCTTTGTTGGAAAATAAAGGGTTAACACTGAAGGAATAAAGATAAAGGCACCTGCCATTCAACTGTATTAGGGCAAACATTTTGAGTGACAGTAGAATCAACCAATCACATTTTGACTTAATGGGTGGGACTGTTTTTACAAAAATGTATTGAAACTTCTGCCTTCTTGAAGGCCAACAGGTCACTGTGCAATAGCGAGCAGTAGTTTTCCCACGGTCTAGCTAGCTAGCTTTTGTTGTCGGCTAGTTTGCAGCAGCTGCAGCAGGTGTTATCAAAGTGGATGTTGTTGCTAATTTGTTAGCTTCTCCCTTTTCAAGAATGACTTTCAACAAGAAGTTAAGTTTCAAATGATCATCATCTGGTGAGTGGAACTGTGTTTTTATTTCAGCGCACTTGCTCTTGTTAGCTATCTCTTTGAAAATAACTTATGTGTGTGAAATATTGTTGCATTTAAAGTGTAACTGACATTATTTTAGCAACATGAACATTTATTAAAATCTGTTAATATACACCCCCAGGAAGAATATGACACTTAATATATATATATGACAAGCAACCACTTAAATATAGTCATTTTCAATTTTCATAAATTCTTAGAATGTTTGGGAATTACGTATAGTATACTAAGGGATTTGTGAAAATTCTATAGTAATATAGAGTGGGAAAGCGGCCTTGCGTTTGGACAATTAATAGACACTGGAGTTAATAAAACCGAATAAAAACATCTGTCTTGTCCAGGACCAGAGTCTACACAGACCGGTGCGCTATAGCCAATTAGAGCTACAGTAGGCCTTTAGACAAACAAGCCATTTCCACACGGGCCTGCCATCATTCACTTTGAACTGGACTGTGTGTTTACAGGCAGTTGCAACAGCGCGACTTTAAATCATTAGAAACATTCTCCAAAAGCCACAAAATACACCTGAATGGATTTCTGCAAATATGTAAACACCACAGGAGTCCTCTTACATTTTGGAACTTTACAGTCCGATTGATCAAACAACCATGAAAAGGTATGCTCTCTCCATCAGTTATGCACATCAACAACAGAGAAGATCAATAACTAATGCTAGCAAGAGCAAGATGGTCCTCTGTAGCTCAGCTGGTAGAGCACGGCGCTTGTAAGCGCCAAGGTAGTGGGTTCGAACCCGGGACCACCCATACACAAAAATGTATGCACGCATGACTGTAAGTCGCTTGGATAAAAGCGTCTGCTAAATGGCTTTTATTATTATTATTATTATTATTATAAGATAAGCTAAAATAAACCTCTCTCACACTTTTTTCAGCTAGTTGGCCGTCAAAATTGCACTGATAAACGATGGGGAATTGTAGCCTCCTCGTTCTTCTGCAGCTTGCCTGCCAATGCATGCTTGTCCCAACCAAGCACCCAAGCTAACTGGCTAAAGTTGGCTAGATTGCTAACTAGCTACTTCCAGACACAAATGAGAGAACACCTCACTCTGACCATTTTACTTGCCGTAGCAGAGCTGGTTAAGCTGTTTACATGTTAACTAGAGCGTTCTTGACTAACTATTACTGTTTTTACCCTACGTTTACTGACACCGGTCATATTCAGTTGGTGTTGCTCGTTTGCAAATTCATCAGTTGTTCTGCGCTCTGGCACACTCAGACGAGAGTGCTCTGAAATCGGAGTAGATAGCCAGTGTGAATTGACATTCCCAGCCTTAGTTACATTCGTCCATTTTTGTCCAGAATATTGAGTCATTGAAACTGAATCAGTCATCCCGAATGGAGGCAGCAAACAATGTACCAAGCCAGCTGTGGTTTACAACCTAATAGCAATATTTTTGGACTACCACGAAATGTATTGGTCAATTATATTAATCATGCATTGAATCTTTGAAAGTATTTTCAAATACTTATTTCCAAATACATTATTTTGAATACTCCTAGGACCAAGGCCCGTATCCACAAAGCGTTTATAGTAGAAAATTGGGCATAAGTGCTGAGAATAGAGACAGTTTACTCCTACTCTTATGGGTAAAACTACATGCTATGCATGAAGCCTCTTAAGTCATAGGAGTCCCACCTAGTTGACAGATATTTAGGAGACCTCATGAGCTGTCCTAACCAGTTAAGAGTTACCAGCAGGTGTCTAGATTATAGAAAAGGCAGTGAGTCAGTGGTTCCTGCACCATAGACAGGCCATTGCTCTGAAGTTGAAAGAATGTTTTGATATTTCTATATGATCAACCCATAAATAATCAAGACCTACATGCTTTTGACAATGATTTTACATGAGGCCTAATTTATGTTATAGAATTATTCTACAATGTAGAAAATAGTAAAAAAGTAGGTGTTCTAACATGTTTGACCGGTAGTGTATATAGGGCCTATGGGTTCTGTGATTAATTATAGACCTTTCAAAGGCCCACCTTTCAAAGTTTTATGCAACATCATCGGCAAGTGACTTGATGCTTACTGTGCCAAAAGCAATTTAGAGTTGTTGAACGGGAGTGACGAGTTTGTTGATATGAACGGTAACATTATCAAAATTTCGCTTCAATGCAATATGCCTATCACATTATTCATAATATCAGAATTTATTTAAAAAATTATGCATGCCAACATATTAGGCAAGAATTGTGTCAGGAAAAGTGGTCGTGTCAGGCGAAAATTATATCAAACGTTTTACCATTACAACATTTGATGTACAGTCACATCCACTGTGGTTGTCTGAAGGGTGCTATAGAGCCCCACAGTAGAGGTGTCATAATGTCCATAAAACCGAGAGGGCAAACATGGTTCCAATCATTTTCCCACCATTCATTTTTCCCATATGGGATTTTACACTTAAATAAGGGCTGTGTTTCGTGCAGGCTTACCCTGGCGTGACGTTTTGATAACCATGTAAATCTCTCTCGGACAAGGTGACTTTTTATCAATATATTCAGCTCTATTTACTCTCAGATTCGAAAATGCTAATTAGCATAAAAAGTAGATATCATGCAAAACTACAAATCCCTGCAAGCTCGTGGACGTCATCTCTAGCTGACACCTTTGCGAACAGATATTGTGTCAATTTAAAACTTGCACAAGACAGTTCACAGAATTGTCCATTTAAATAAATGTAGCCAATTTATTCTTTACTTCATTTAGCTAGCATTAGATAGTTATTCCAGATATTCTTACCTTTGCCTCGATTCGGCAGTCTCGTCCAGATCATCATGGCATTTGTAGTTCTTTATGATAGCCACATCAGCAGCTAATTTGCATTTCATTTTGGGGGGGTAAATACAGGTAAATATATTGATAGAAGTCACCTTGTCCTAGAAAGATTTACACGGTTATCAAAAAGTCACGCCAGGGTAAGCCTAAACGAAACACAGCTCTTATTTTAAGAGCTCCCTATGGGAAAAATGAATGGTGGAAAAACTATTGTAATCATTTCCCTGTTTGACCGCTAGGTTTTATGGGTATAATGACTCATACTGTGGTACTCTATAGCTGGTAATGCCTCATCATGATTGGTTATTCCCCATCATTTGCAACAATGTCAATGAGCGTCATCACTTTACTCCTGGCTGAGAGTTTGTCTGGGCAATGTCTTAACATCACCCAAAAACCTACTCTGAGCTGGGAGTTTATTTAGTCTTAAAACAGGTTTTAACAGGATTTCTCAGATGCTTTGTGGATACGGGCCCTGAGTTCAAATGTATGGGAGTATTTATTTGTATTTGAAAATACTATATTTTAGTATTTTTTTAATACATGCCAATACTTTCCAAGTGTATTATCAAATACATTCCAATATTCAACTTCTTGTGCTTTCAAGTAAAAAATATCTGAATACTTACTTTGAAATGTATGTGAAAGTAATTGGGATATTTCAAATAGTATTTGAACCCAGGTCTGGTACATATGTGTGTGCATCATATTTACTGTACGTTTACCCGCATATTAATTCACCCTCCCCACTGTTAACAGGTGGAGGTGAACCGTCTAAGCCGTGTGCAGTGTGTGGTGGAGCAGGCTGCCAGCTCTGTGTACATGGACTCCCGTAGCGTTGCCCTGCGAGTGACCCTGGGCCACGGCCGCTACGCCCTCCTCCCCACCACCTTCCAACCTGGGGCCACCGGACGCTTTCTGCTACGCCTCTTCTCCCATTCACACCTCAGACTCAGGTGAGGGGGAGGAAGGGGGAATGGTGTGAATGTTAGGAATGAAGGTGTAATGGCAAGTGTGTGTGTGAGATTCCCTGTGCATTTAGCATGTCAGCACTGTATAACAATTTACTACTTTTATTTCATCCTCCTTTCTCTCTCTCTCTCTCTCTCTCTCTCTCTCTCTCTCTCTCTCTCTCTCTCTCTCTCTCTCTCTCTCTCTCTCTCTCTCTCTCTGTATATATATATATATATATATATATATATATATATATATATATTTAGCGAGATGAGAGAGGAGTTGCCTGCTCCCTCAGTGTGGCAGTGTTGTCTCCCCCAATCCAGAGTAGTGACCACCGTCCACCTGCGCCGAGGCTGCAGACTCAGCCAGCCCAAACAGACAGGTAGCGTTACCTCATTGGGGCATTATTAACTTTATTATGACATACGTTATCATAACATACATTATTATGACATACATTATCATAACATACCATACATTAAACATAAATGATCATAACATGCATTATTATAAACATACATTATCATAACATAGATAATTATGACATACATTATTGAAACATAGATTATCATGCCATACATTATCATAACATACATTATCATAGCAAACATTATTGAAACAGTATCATAACAAATATTATTTATGATATACATTATCACAACAAAAGTTATTGTGGCATACATTATCACTACAAACATTAGTATGACATACATTACCATAACATACATTACATAACATAATAACAACAGTACCAGTCAAAAGTTTGGACACACCTACTCATTCAAGGGTTTTTCTTTATTTTTACTATTTTCTACATTGTATAATAATAGTGAAAACATCAAAACTATGGAATAACACATATGGAATCATGTAGTAACCAAAAAAGTGTTCAACAAATCAAAATATATTTTATATGATATATTATTCAAAGTAGCCACCCTTTGCCTTGATTACAGCATTGCACACTCTTGGCATTCTCTCAACCAGTTTCATGAGGAATGCTTTTCCAACTGTCTTGAAGAAGTTCCCACATATGCTGAGCACTTGTTGGCTGCTTTTACTTCACTCTGCGGTCCAACTCATCCCAAACCATCTCAATTGGGTTGAGGTTGGGTGATTGTGGAGGCCAGGTCATCTGATGCAGCACTCCATCATTCTCCTTCTTGGTCAAATAGCCCTTACACAGCCTGGAGGTGTGTTTTGGGTCATTGTCCTGTTGAAAAGTAAATGATAGTCCCACTAAGTGCAAACCAGATGGGATGGTGTATCACTGCAGAATGCTGTGGTAGCCATGCTGGTTAATTATGCCTTGAATTCTAAATAAATCACAGACAGTGTCACCAGCAAAGCACCCCCACACCATCAAACCTCCTCCTCCATGCTTCATGGGGGGAACCACACATGCGGAGATCATCCGTTCACCTACTCTGCGTCTCACAAAGACACAGCGGATGGAACCAAAAATCTAAATTTTGGACTCATCAGACCAAAGGACAGATTTCCACCGGTTTAATGTCCATTGCTCGTGTTTCTTGGCCCAAACAAGTCTCTTCTTCTTATTGGTGTACTTTAGTAGTGGTTTCTTTGCAGCAATTCGACCATGAAGGCCTGATTCATGCAGTCTCCTCTGAACAGTTGATGTTGAGATGTGTCTGTTACTTGAACTCTGTGAAGCATTTATTTTGGCTGCAATCTGAGGTGCAGTTAACTCTAATGAACAGAGGTAACTCTGGGTCTTCCTTTCCTGTGGCGGTCCTCATGAGAGCCAGTTTCATCATAGTGCTTGATGGTTTTTGCGACTGCAATTGAAGAAACCTTTCCGGATTGACTGACCTTCATGTATTAAAGTAATGATGGACTGTTGTTTCTCTTTACTTATTTGAGCTCTTCATGCCATAATATGGACTTGTCTTGTCACGTCTCCTCCCATTGCTCCCCTCCGGCGCTCTGATTCACCGGTCTGAGCGCACCACTTCGGCAAAACCGGAATGGAAACCCAACGCACCCTAATCACCTCCAGCGCACCTGCACCTCATCATCTCATCACCACCCCTATTTAGCCCTGGACTGTTCTGGATGATGTTGTGTGTGATTGTTTAGCGTTGTGTCGTTTACTCTATCTTTGTTATTTCTCTCCGTCGTATACTCAGTACTCGTCACAGAATCACACACCTAATGAAAATGGATGCAGCAGGAGTTTCCCAGTGCCTCGACCAGCACCAGCAGCATCTTGCCCAGTTGAACGCCGCCATGCAGGAAGTGCTCCAAATTCTGCATAATGTGCCCAGCGCTCCGGTTCCACCTCAGGGAGTGGCGAGTGCCCACAATCCACCTGTTCCCGTGCTATCACCCACTCCAGCGGGAACCCTTGCCCTACCGGAGCGCTATGACGGTAAAACTACTAAATGTAGCGGCTTCCTGCTACAGGTTTCCCTTTATCTGGCGCATCAGCCTGGGGCATATCCATCTGACCAAGCCAGGATCGTGCTGGTGATTTCGCCTTTTAAAGGAAAGGTGCTGGATTGGGCCACGGCAGTCTGGGAAGGAGAGGAGGCAGTGGCACTTCCCTACTCCACCTTCCTCTCTAGGTTCAGGGCGGTGTTTGATCATCCCACGGAGGGAAAGTATGAAAATGTATGCACTCACTAACTGTAAGTCGCTCTGGATAAGAGCGTCTGCTAAATGACTAAAAATGGAAATGGAAAGGACAGGGGTGAGCATCTCCTCCAACCTACAACAGAGAGAGGGGCCCGCATCCCCGCACGGTGGCGGCGCTCTTCTGGCTGGAATGAGGCGTGCTCTGCGCACGGCCTTTAGGAGAGGCTTACGGGAGGACATCAAGATGGAACTCGCATGTCGGGACGACGAGATGGACCTTGATACCCTCATCACCACGTCCATCATCTTGATGACATGTTGAGAGAGAGAGACATGGCGTTCCCAACACCTCCCGAGCCTCGACGCTCACCCCATCTGAGCTATGGAAGCCGCGCTGCTTCCCGAGTCTTCACCCATGGAGGTGGGCAGCACCACCTACACCACCACGGACCACCAATCTCCTGGCGGCTCCCTATCTAGGCGGTATGACTCCCGTCGCCACTCCGTGAGTGTTTCGTCAGCTCCTATCACAAAACCATTGTTTTTAGTTCCCATAACAGTGACTGGTTATTTCTACCGCAATGATAGATTCCGGATCAGGGGGGAACCTTATAGATAGGGAGCTGGTCTCTGAATGGGGGTTCAGGGAATGTGCCACTGCCATCTCCGCTATACGTTACTTCACTGGACAATAAACCTCTTGGATCAGGCACCATTACGCACGTCACTCTCCCCATCACCATTCCCACACTACCGGAGCACCACGAGGAGCTGTCATTCCACATCGTCACGTCACACCTTCACCGGATCGTCTTGGGATTGCCCTGGCTCAGACTACACAACCCCACCATCAATTGGAGCACCAAGAGGATCACAGCCTGGTCCACCTCATGCCGAAGACCTGCCTGCCAGTGGTTTGTTGTTCCACGTCAGTGGAGAGTCCGGAGTCCGCCCTCCAGCCCAACATTCCACGTGAGTACACAGATCTCTCCGATGTCTTCTCGTCATTAAAGGCTATGTGTCTCCCTCCTCACAGGCCCTGAGACTGTGCCATTGACCTGCTGGAGGGACAACACCCCCCGAAGAGTCGCATTTACCTCCTTTCCTTGGCGGCGACTGAGGCCATGGAGAAGTATGTGGCGGAGAGCCTGAAACAGGGGTTCATCAGACGCTCTACCTCTCCTGCCTCCGCCAGCTTCTTCTTCGTGGCCAAAAAAGATGGAGGACTGAGACCATGCATTGACTACAGGGGGCTGAACGCAGTCACCACCAAGTACCGGTACCCCCTCCTTCTGGTTCCGTCGGCCATTGAGCAGCTACGAGGGGCCCGGTACTTTACCAAGTTGGACCTGTGGAGTGCCTACAACCTGATCCGAATCCGGGAAGGAGACGAGTGGAAGACGGCATTCAGCACTACCTCAGGCCACTATGAATACTGCGTCATGTCCTACGGCCTTGCCAACGCATCTTCTGTGTTCCAGTCCTTCGTCAATGGCGTGTTCCGGGACACGCTGGGTAGACAGGTGGTGGTGTACAAAGACAATATCCTGATCTACTTGGCTACGTTTGAGGAGCACGTCAGGGACGTCCGAGCTGTCCTACTCCGCCTCTGGGAACACAGCCTGTTGGTGAAGGGGGAGAAATGCGAATTCCACCAACAGGCCATCTCCTTCCTGGGATACTGGATCAGTCCTCAGGGGGTGTTCATGGAAGGAGTGAAGACGGACGCCGTCAGGTCACGGCCAGTTTCCACCACAATCAAAGGCCTACAGAGCTTCCTGGGCTTCGCTAATTTCTACCTGCGTTTCATCAGGTCCTTCAGCTCCATAGCCGCCTCGCTCACCTCTCTCCTTAAGAGTGGGCCTCAGAAGCTGGCCTGGAACCCTGAGGCTGACGCTGCCTTCAAGAGGCTGAAGGAGAGGTTCACCACAGCGGCCATCCTAAAAACCCAGATCCATCTCGTCCTTTCATCCTGGAGGTGGACGCATCAGAGGAGAGGGCGTGGGGTGCGGTCCTCTCCCCAGCGGAACGGTAAGCCAGAGAAAATGTATCCCTGTGCCTTTTTCTCTAAAAATCTTACCCCCGCAGAGAGGAACTATGGAGTTGGAGACAGGGAGCTGTTGGCGGTGGTCCTCGCTCTGGAGGAATGGAGACGCTGGCTGGAGGGCGCAGTCCATCCTTTCCGGATTCTTACTGACCACCGGAATTTGGAGCACATACGGGCAGCGAAACGGATGAACTCTCGTCAAGCCAGGTGGGCCCAATTTCTCACTCGCTTCCATTTCATTCTGTCCTACCGCCCAGGATCCCAGAATGTGAAGGCCGACGCACTCTCCAGGATGCACCATACCGGAGAAAGGAAGGATCTGGGGGGTCCTATCCTGGCCTCGTCTCTCATCGTTGCTCCTGTCGTTTGGGATGTGGCTGAAGACATCCGCCTGGTGGCTCAGGAAGACCCAGCACCTGCCAACGCCCCTCTGGGGCGCGTGTATGTACCCACCAGTGTCCGTGACTGCCTGCTGATCTGGGTGCACACCACCCTTACGGCAGGGCACTCTGGTATTATGCGCACCCTGCATTCTCTAGCCCCAAAATACTGGTGGCCCAACTTGGCTTCTGAGGTCTCCGCTCACGTCAACTCCTGTTCCGTATGTGCCCAAACGAAGACACTCGGAATGCCCCGGCAGGCAAACTAGTTCCTCTACCAGTGCCTCAGCAACCTTGGTCACACCTGTCCATAGACTTTGTCACTGACCTTCCACGTTCTGGACGGCTTCACCACAGTCATGGTGGTCGTAGATCGGTTCTCCAAATCATGCCGTTTTTTTGCCACTAACTGGTCTTCCTTCTGCTCTCCAGGTCGCTGAGGTCCTGTTCCAACAGGTCTTCCGGCATTATGGACTTCCGGAGGACATTGTCTCGGACCGTGGCCCCCTATTCACCTCCCAAGTGTGGAAGGCCTTCCTGAAGAAGATCGGGGCCACGGCCAACCTCACTTCCGGGTATAGGCCTCAGTCTAATGGGCAGGTGAACCAGGAGCTGGGGAGGTTTCTTCGTTGCCACTGTCAGGACCGGCAGAGTGAGTGGGCGATGTTTCTTCCCTGGGCAGAATATGTCCAGAACTCCCTTGTTCACTCCTCCACTGGGCTCACCCCCTACCAGTGCGTCCTGGGGTACCAGCCGGCCCTGGCCCCTTGGACACCCAGCCAGACCGATGCGCCCGCTGTCGACTAGTGGTTCCACAGGGCCAGACATGTCTGGGATGCCGCCCATGTCCATCTCCAGAGGGCCATTCGTCGGCAGAAGGACCAAGCCGACCTCCATCGTGTCTGGCTGTCCACAAAAAAACCTCCATCTCCGCCTGCCCTGCAAGAAACTGAGCCCCCGGTTTGTGGGGCCGTTTAAGGTCCTCCGGCGGATAAATGAGGTATCATACCGGCTGCTCTTTCCTCCTCAGTACCGTGTCTCACCCACTCTTTCATGTGTCTCTCCTCAGGCCGGTGGTTCCTGGGCCTCTGGCGGATGCCATCCCCCGGGGTGCGCCTCCTCTGCCCCTGGACATTGACGGGAGTCCGGCGTATGCGGTGAGGGACCTGCTGGACTCCAGGTTCCGTGGGAGACGGCTCCATTACCTGGTGGACTGGGAGGGGTATGGTCCTGAAGAGAGGAGCTGGGTTCTGGCTGGGGATGTTCTGGACCCCAACCTAATTCGGGACTTCCACCGTCCACCGGCTGGAGCCACGCGTCGGCGGGGTACTGTCACATTTCCTCCCGTTGCTCTCCTCCAGCGCTCTGATTCTGTCACGGTTTACTAAGCCAGAACCCAGAAGCAGACCAGGACAAGGTAAATTGAAACAAAGGTGAGTGTTTATTTAATAGATCCACGAGTGAGGCTGAATAATCCAGGGAACAGAGCGGGTGGCGTGGATGGGTTGTTGAGGGTGCAGTGGTAGGTCCAGTAATGGCTCGGCAGCCGCCGACCATCAGGCAGAGGTTGGGTGAAGGTTCCGGGTGAGTGACTGCAGATAGAACAAAACGGAGGTAAGTATACAGCAAGTCAAAAAGGTGCAAAACAACAAAACTAACGCTAGAAGTTCCAAGGCTGATACACGGACAAACATACTGTTCATGGCTAACGATCCGGCAGGGAATGGATGTTAGGACAGAGCCTAAGAAGGGTGATGATCAGGACCAGGTGTGCAGATTGCTGATGGGATGCAGGTGCGAAATCAAGAGAGCTCCCGCTTCTTAGCAACGTTGCCCGGCAACCAGGCAGGGAGCGTTTCAGAACCCTCGGGAAACTGGAGATCCCGAGCAGAAAAACTAATACCCAGACAGAAACCGACTCAGACTGCAGGGATCGTTACAGTACCCCCTCCGACGAACGCCACCGGGCGGACTCCCGGAGCGCCAGGATGGAGGCGGTAGAAGTCACGAATGAGGTCAGCATCTAGGATCTGTCGCCGCGGAATCCAACTCCTCTCTTCAGGACCATACCCCTCCCAGTCCACGAGATACTGGAAACCCCGGCCCCGCCCGTCTGGAATCCATGATGCGTCGCACCGTGTGCAGGACCACCTCCGATCATCCGAGGAGGAGGAGGAGGAGGCGGAGGAGGCAACAGAGGACTGAGGAGAACAGGCTTGAGGCAGGAGACATGAAAGGTGGGATGGACTCTGAGCGTCCTCGGTAGTTTGAGTCGAACTGCCACCGGATTGATCACCTTCTCCACCACAAACGGACCAATGAACTTGTAACAACTTCCTAGCCTCAGTCCGTAAAGGAAGATCCCGTGTGGCCAACCAGACCCTATCTCCGATGGTATAGGTGGGAGCGGGGATCCGGCGACATTCGCCTGGAGCTGATACCGGTCCGAAACTCTAAGGAGTGCCTTTCTGGCCCGATGCCAGGTCCGGTGGCAACGACGAATATGGGCCTGAACAGAGGGCACTGAGAGCTCCTTCTCCTGAGAAGGGAACAAGGGAGGTTGGTAGCCATACAGGCACTGGAAGGGAGACATCCCAGTGGCAGATGTAGGGAGAGTATTGTGGGCATACTCAACCCAAGGCAACTGAGAGACCCAGGAGGTGGGGTTGGAGGAGACAAGGCAGCGTAGGCGTGGATTCCATCTTCTGGTTGGCTCTCTCCGCCTGACCATTAGATTGGGGGGTGAAAACCAGATGTGAGGCTGACTGTAGCTCCAATGGCCAAACAGAAGGACTTCCAGACAGCAGAGGTAAACTGAGGGCCACGGTCGGAAACTTGATATCACTGGGCAAACCGTGGACCCTGAAAACCTCCCTAACCAGGATCTCGGACGTCTCCGAGGCAGAGGGAAGCTTGGCAATAGGCACAAAGTGGGCGAACTTGCTGAATCTGTCCACGATAGTCAGAACGACCGTGTTTCCCTCAGAAGCGGGCAACCCAGTGACAAAGTCCAGGGCCAGATGCGACCATGGTCGCCGGGAATAGGAAGGGGGTGAAGTAGTCCAGAGCTGGGCCGATTGGTACTCTTATTCTGCGCACACACTGGACAGGCAGCAACATAACCCCGAGTATCCTCGGCCATGGCAGGCCACCAAAAACGTCTGCGAAGAAACGCCATCGTCCGAGCCACGCCAGGGTGACAAGCCATCTTGCTGGCGTGGGACCATTTGAGGACAGCAGGACGAACCGACTCAGGCACAAACAACCGACCGGGTGGACCGTTACCGGGACCGGGCTGCGTCCGAAGGCCCGCCATCACCTCCTCCTCAATCTTCCACCTAACTGCTCCCACGACGCAGTCCCGGGGGAGAATTGTCTCGGTCTTGGACCCACTCTCCTCCGTCTTGGAGAACATCCGGGACAAGGCGTCCGCCTTGCCATTCTTAGATCCAGGTCGGAACGTCAGGGAAAAATTGAATCGTCCGAAAAACAACGCCCACCTGGCCTGGACGGGAGTTGAGACGTCTAGCCGATTGCACGTAAGCAAGATTCTTGTGGTCAGTCCAGACAATAAACGGTTGCTCCGCCCCCTCCAACCAGTGGCGCCACTCCTCCAAGGCAAGTTTCACCGCGAGAAGCTCCCGGTTACCCACATCGTAATTCCTCTCCGCAGGCGAAAGGCGACAGAGTAGTAGGCGCAGGGATGGAGTTTACTGTCCGTGGAGCATCGCTGCGACAGGATGGCGCCAACTCCCACATCAGACGCGTCCACTTCAACGACGAACTGACGGGCCGTGTCCGGTTGAGAGAGAATCGGTGCGTTGGTGAATCGCCTCTTCAAATCCAGAAACGCTCGATCCGCCTCCGGATTCCACTTGAAGATCCTGATACTGGAAGTCAAGGCAGTTAACGGAGCGGCCACACGGCTGTAATCCCGGATGAATCTGCGGTAGAAATTCGCAAACCCCAAAAAATCTCTGGAGCTGCAATCTCGTACCGGGCTGGGCCCATTCCAGAACCGCTCTAACCTTCTCCTGGTCCATCCTAATCTCTCCCTGGAGATGATGTACCCGAGAAAGGATGTCGTGTGGGCGTGAAACTCGCACTTCTCGGCCTTCACGAACAGGCGATTCTCCAACAATCGCTGCAGAACCTGCCGGACATGCTGGAGCGTGGTCGGAAGGTTCCTTCGAGAAGATCAGAATGTCATCCAGGTAAACAAACACAAAGAGACCGATCATATCTCTCAGGACGTCGTTCACCATACTCTGGAATACCGCTGGAGCATTGGTCAGTCAAACGCATCACCTGATACTCGAAGTGACCCATCGGGTGTATTGAAACCCGTCAACCACTCGTCCCCCTCTCTGATCCGGACCATGTGATACGCATTGCGTAGGTCTAGCTTGGTGAACACCGTAGCACCCTGTAAGGAGTCGAAGGCAGAACTCATCAAGGGCAGGGGATACTTGTTCTTGACCGTGATGTCATTCAACCCCGATAATCAATACACGGTCGAAGAGAGCCATCCCTTCTTACCCACAAAGAAGAATCCTGCCCCCAGGGGTGATGACGAGGGACGAACGAGACCAGCAGCTAGGGACTCCTTGATGTAGGTCTCCAAAGCCTCACGTTCAGGTCGGGAGATACTGTATAACCTTCCCTTAGGGTAGACAGCTCCAGGGAACAGGTTGATGGCACAATCATATGGTCGGTGGGGAGGGGAGTGACAGAGCCTTCTGCTTACTGAACACTTCCCCAAATCGTGATATGTCTCGGGAACCAGGGACAAATCTGGGGGTTTAGCCTCAATCACCTGACTGGGAACCGAATGGGGACAGGCAGTCTTGAGACAGTTAGCATGACAATCAAGGCTCCAACTCGTTACCTTGCCCGTCACCCAATCGAACGTGGGATTGTGTTCCTTCAGCCAGGGGTATCCAAGGACCAGAGGAACATGGGAAGACGGCAGAATGAAGAATGAAATCATCTCCGAATGATTCCCCGACAACAGCATCTTAACCGGTTCAGTCTCCTCATCGTGATACGTGCCAGACTACTGCCGTTCAGAGTGGTCGCTTCAATGGCTTCCGGCAATTGCTCCTTGGAAAGCCCCAGCTGTTCCACCAACTCGGCATCAAGAAAGCTTCCATCGGCACCTGAATCGATAAAAGCGTTAATCGCTAAGCTCTGATTCCTGTTCATAAGGGTAGCCGGGAAACGGGGTCTGACAGAGGTTTGAGAGGTCGAAACTGGCTCGCTAAAGTCCTCCCAACTTTAGCGAGCCGCGCAGTTTGACGACCGCCGGGAACAGGTGGCGAGGTAATGTCCCGAACCACCACAGTAGAGGCAACAGTTAGTCCCTACGTCTGAGTTGGCGTTCTCCTTGGTTAACCCGTGTCGCCCTACTTGCATTGGTTCAGAATCGGGAGACAGGACCTCTCCACTAATCCTGTGTGGTGGACGATGATCGACGATATTCTGGTCCAATCCCCGACCCGACTGGAACCTGAGAAGCTGATCGATTGGACGGAACCCATTGCTTCTCCCTCCTTCGCTCTCGGACTCGATTATCCACCCGAATAGACAAGGCTACCAAGCTGTCCAGGTCACTAGGCTCCGGATAGGAGATCAACTCATCCTTGAGCTGCTCCGACAGACCCTGGTAAAAGGCCGCTTGCAGAGACTCCTCATTCCACCCACTCTCCACAGCCAACGTCTTGAACTCGATCACGAAGTCGGCCACGCTGCAGTTCCTTGGTGAAGCGTAAAACAGGCGCCTAGCTGCGTCCCCTCCCTCGGACGGAATGGTCGAAGAGCTTCCTCATCTCGGCCGTGAACCCCTGGTATGAAGCCATGCAGGGGTCTTGTCGTTCCCAAACGGCTGAAGCCCACTCCAGCGCTCGACCACGCAGTAACTCAATCACAAAGGCTATCCTAGCCTTGTCTGTGGCATAAGAGTAGGGCTGTAGATCGAACACTAACCCACACTGCATAAGGAAAGAACGGCATCTTCCCAGCTCCCCCTCATATTTATCCGGCGTCGGAACCTTGGGCTCACGGAAGGACACAGCTCCAGAAGCGGCAGGCGAGATGGGTGAAACCGGTAGTGGATCCTCCACCGGAAACTTGCGCTGGTTCTGGACCTCCGTCAGACCGGTAGAAAGGTTCCGAACTGCCACGCGATCTCCTGTAGCTCCGTGCTATGATGGCCCAACATCTTCTCCTGATGGGTAATGGCATGGCGAACAGAGTCCAGGTCCGCTGGGTTCATTACTGGCCGGATCGTTCTGTCACGGTTTACTAAGCCAGAACCCAGAAGCAGACCAGGACAAGGTAAATTGAAACAAAGGTGAGTGTTTATTTAATAGATCCACGAGTGAGGCTGAATAATCCAGGGAACAGAGCGGGTGGCGTGGATGGGTTGTTGAGGGTGCAGTGGTAGGTCCAGTAATGGCTCGGCAGCCGCCGACCATCAGGCAGAGGTTGGGTGAAGGTTCCGGGTGAGTGACTGCAGATAGAACAAAACGGAGGTAAGTATACAGCAAGTCAAAAGGTGCAAAACAACAAAACTAACGCTAGAAGTTCCAAGGCTGATACACGGACAAACATACTGTTCATGGCTAACGATCCGGCAGGGGAATGGATGTTAGGACAGAGCCTAAGAAGGGTGATGATCAGGACCAGGTGTGCAGATTGCTGATGGGATGCAGGTGCGGAAATCAAGAGAGCTCCCGCCTAGCAACGTTGCCCGGCAACCAGGCAGGGAGCGTTCCAGAACCCTCGGGAAACTGGAGATCCCGAGCAGAAAAACTAATACCCAGACAGAAACCGACTCAGACTGCAGGGATCGTTACAGATTCGCCGGTTGTTATGATGATTCTCGGTTATCAAGGATGTAAGAATATAGTTAGACACTTTGTAGAAAGTTAATGCAAATGTTTTATTAGTCGGTACCGGGTTAGATACAACACGGGCAGAGCTTTGCCTCTTGCTGTTTCCAACTGACTCTAACAAAGATCCACTCTCCCTTATATACCCTTGGTCATCATTCCTTAACCTATATCTGGTAACCATGGGCACTCCCTTTCTCTGATGTTATTACCCTTTGCCCCAAGTCAGTATATCCTGTCCATCCATCATGCTATCATAAACAGCAGTAATCTCCTTTGACATAAGGAATGTAGACTCCATGGCCCCAAACCACTTAACTAGTAACTCTAACCTGGTCCCCACGATACTATGACATGACATCATTACACCGGTCTACTGAGCCACCGGTCTGAGCGCACCACCTCGGCAACACTGGAATGGAAACCCAACGCACCCTAATCACCTCCAGCGCACCTCATCTCATCACCACCCCTATTTAGCCCTGGACTGTTCTGGATGATTTTTTGTGTGATTGTTTAGCTTCGTGTCATTTACGCTGTCTTTGTTATTTCTCTTTGTCATTGTTAAGTAAACCTTGACCTTGTTAATTCCTGCGTCTGCGTCCTGCCTCTTCGTATACTCAGTACTCGTCACTGGTCTTTTACCAAATAGGGCTATCTTCTGCTTAACATTTAACTGCTTAATATGCTTAACACCCCGGCCATCCTACAATCTAAACTAGATGCCCTCAATCTCACACAAATTATCAAGGAACCTACCAGGTACAACCCTAAATCCGTAAACATGGGCACCCTCATAGATATCATCCTGACTAATTTACCCTCTAAATACACCTCCGCTGTCTTCAACCAGGATCTCAGCGATCACTGCCTCATTGCCTGCGTCCGTAATGGGTCCGCGGTCAAACGACCACACCTTATCACTGTCAAACGCTCCCTAAAAAACTTCAGCAAGCAGGCCTTTCTAATTGACCTGGCCCGGGTATCCTGGATGGATATGGACCTCATTCCGTCAGTAGAGGATGCCTGGATGTTCTTCAAAAGTGCTTTCCTCTCCATCTTAAATAAGCATGCCCCATTCAAATAATTCAGAACTAAGAACAGATATAGCCCCTGGTTCACCCCAGACTTGACTGCCCTTGACCAGCACAAAAACATCCTGTGGCGTACTGCATTCGCATCGAACAGCCCCCGCGATATGCAACTTTTCAGGGAAGTCAGGAACCAATATACACAATCAGTTAGGAAAGCAAAGGCTAGCTTTTTCAAACAGAAATTTGCATCCTATAGCACTAACTCCAAAAAGTTTTGGGACACTGTAAAGTCCATGGAGAATAAAAGCACCTCCTCCCAGCTACCCACTGCACTGAGGCTAGGAAACACTATCATAATCGAGAATTTCAATAAGCATTTTGCTACGGCTGGCCATGCTTTCCACCTGGCTACCCCTACCCCGGCCACCAGCTCTGCACCCTCCGCTGCAACTTGCCCATGCCCCCCTCCCCCCCTCCTGCTTCTCCTTCACCCAAATTCAGATAGCCGATGTCCTGAAAGAGCTGCAAAATCTGGACCCCCTACAAATCAGCTGGGCTAGACAATCTGGACCCTTTCTTTCTAAAATTAGCCGCGAAATTGTCGCAACCCCTATTACTAGCCTGTTCAACCTCTCTTCGTATCGTCTGAGATCCCCAGAGATTGAAAGCTACACGTCATCCCCCTCTTCAAAGGGGGTGACACTCTAAATCCAAACTGTTACAGACCTATATCCATCCTACTCTGCCTTTCGAAAGTATTTGAAGGCCAAGTTAACAAACAGATCACCGACCACTTCGAATCCCACCGTACCTTCTCCGCTATGCAATCTGGTTTCTGAGCTGGTCATGGGTGCACCTCAGCCACGCTCAAGGTCCTAAACGATATAATAACCGCGATTGATAAAATACAGTACTGTGCAGCCGTCTTCATTGACCTGGCCAAGGCTTTTGACTCTGTCAATCACTGCATTCTTATTGGCAGACTAAATAGCCTTGTTTTCTCAACTGACTGCCTCGCCTGGTTCACCAACTACTTTTCAAATAGAGTTCAATGTGTAAAATCGGAGGGCCTGTTGTCTGGACCTCTGGCAGTCTCTATGGGGGTGCAACAGGGTTCAATTCTCGGGCAGACTCTATTCTCTGTGTATATCAATGATGTCGCTCTTGCTGCTGGTGACTCTCAGATCCAGCTCTACGCAGACGACACCATTTTGTATACATCTGGCTCTTCATTGGACACTGTGTTAATGTGACAGGTTAAAGGACATATTCATAGCCTGTTATACACTAAATAGTATTAGTAAGTTCATGGTATGTAAGGATCTTAAAATATCTAATGTTAAAAAGATCATGCATCCAGTACTAGTTCATAGAGATTGATAAAATTCATAAATGTGTTAAAATCCGTCAAGTGTAAAAGGGTAAATATTGTAAGAGGAATGTGTAAACGTTATATTGACTACTTTATTTTGTGGTGCCTAATTTAAGGGTAAAAGTGTTAATCTGTGATCTACTAAATGCTCTTAATCTATGAGCCTGAGATCGATTGCTCTGTTCTCCACCCAACTTTCTGGGGAAATCGCGGTCTTTTTTCTCATTATACTAAAGTTTTCAGTGAGGAAACATAACTGCGTCACTCGTGATTATTTCTCCCCTTTTTCAGAATACGTTATTGATATAAAACGAGTTAATTTGAATGTAATAACTTGCTAACATGTCAAGAGAGTTTTAAGGTATGTGTTAGTAACATCTTGAGTAAGTTAGAGTTAAGTTGAAGAGAGTTATTAGGTGCGTGTGTGAGTGAAACCTGCTTGGTTGCAGCGAAGAATAGCTTCGTACTGAGAGTAGCTGCCATTTTATGCTAATTGTGAATGAGCATGTGCGCTGTTAATAATATTTTGGGGTTATTTGTATAATGTGTTTCGAATACTTTGTTTACATGGTTGATAAATGTAGTTTTGGGTTACTGAGCTAAAGCTACTTTGTGTTTGACAGTTATATTCAAACATTTGTATATGTTTTAGTGAATTACAGTTTATGCTGTTGTGACTTGAATAAGCTTTGTACCCTACAAAACTCTGGTTCCTGTAGATCTGTTGTTCTGTAAAATGTGGTATTTTTGTAAAAGGATTATACTAAAGATTTCAGTGAGGAAACATAACTGCGTCACTCTCGTGATTATTTCTCCCCTTTTTCAGGGGCGTAACATTAACAAACCTCCAAACGAGCTTCAATGCCATACAACACTCCTTCTGTGGCCTCCAACTGCTCTTAAACGCTAGTAAAACTAAATGCATGCTCTTCAATCGAACGCTGCTTGCACCCGCCCGCCCGACTAGAATCACTACTCTCGGCGGGTCTGACTTAGAATATGTGGACAACTACAAATACCTAGGTGTTTGGTTAGACCGTAAACTCTCCTTCCAGACTCACATTAAGCATCTCCAATCCAAAGTTAAATCTAGAATCGGCTTCCTGTTTCGCAACAAAGCCTCCTTCACTCATGCTGCTAAACATGCCCTCGTAAAATTGACTATCCTACCGATCCTTGACTTCGGCGATGTCATTTACAAAATAGCTTCCAACACTCTACTTAGCAAATTGGATGTAGTCTATCACAGTGCCATCCGTTTTAATATAATAAATAATATGCCATTTAGCAGACGCTTTTATCCAAAGCGACTTACAGTCATGCGTGCATACATTTTTTTGTGTATGGGTGGTCCCGGGGATCGAACCCCCTACCTTGGCGTTACAAGCGCCGTGCTCTACCAGCTGAGCTACAGAAGACCACAAAGCCCCATATACTACCCACCATTGTGAACTGTACGCTCTCATTGGCTGGCCCTCACTACATATTCGTCACCAAACCCACTGGCTCCAGGTCAAAATCCCCGCCTTATCTTAGCTCATTGGTCACCATAGCAACACCCACCTGTAGTATGCGCTCCAGCAGGTATATCTCACTGGTCATCCCCAAAGCCAACACCTCCTTTGGCCGCCATTCCTTCCAGTTCTCTGCTGCAAATGACTGGAACGAACTACAAAAATATCTGAAGCTGGAGACACTTATCTCCTCATTAACTTTAAGCATGAGTTGTCAGAGCTGCTTACCGATCACTGTACCTGTACACAGCCCATCTGTAACTAGCCCACCCAACTACCTCAACCCCATATAGTTATTGACATTGTTATTTATTTTGCTCATTTGCACCCCAGTATCTCTATTTGCACATCATCTTCTGCACATCTATCACTCCAGTGTTAATAGTAAATTGTAATTATTTTGCACTATGGCTTATTTATTGCCTTACCTCCATAACTTACTACTTTTGCACACACTGTATATAGATTTTCTATTTTCTATTGTGTTATTGACTGTACATTTTTGTTTACCCCATATGTAACTCTGTTTTTATCGCACTGCTTTGCTTTATCTTGGCCAGGTCGCAGTTGTAAATGAGAACTTGTTCTCAACTGGCTTACCTGGTTAAATAAAGGTTAAATAAAATAAATAAATAAAATAAATACAATTCTGTATACCACCCCTACCTTGTCTCAACACAACTGATTGGCTCAAACGCATTAAGAAGGAAATCGAATTACACAAATTAATGTTTAACAAGGCACACCTAATAATTGAAATGCATTCCAGGTGACTACCTCATGAAGCTGGTTGAGAGAATGCCAAGAGTGTGCAAAGCTGTCATCAAGGCAAAGGGTGGCTACTTTGAAGAATCTCAAATATAAAATATATTTTGATTTGTTTAACACTTTTTTGGTTACTACATGATTCCATATGTGTTATTTCATAGTTTTGATGTATTCACTATTATTCTACAATGTAGAAAGTAGTAAAAAATAAAGAAAAACCCTGGAATGAGTAGGTGTGTCCAAACTTTTGACTGGTACTGTACATTACCATCCCACGAAATGATGGCTCACACCAGCAACTGACCACATCAAGTCTCATTGTATACAAACCTCGATATCCGTCTTTCCAGTGAATATGAGACGAAGTCTGACAACACAAGAGTAATAGTCTATGCATTGTGTCTGTATCTGTGTTGTGTAGCACCAGATGTGTATGCTGTGATCTGTTGTGAGGACGACACCATAAGAACACGCGTGTTCAAGGAGGATGGAAATCCAGAGTTTAACATGAGGGCCATTTTCTACAGGAGATACCCAGACGCACACATCAGCATTGAGGTTAGAAACACAAACACAGCTCACAAGGATGATGCAGTACTGAGGGCGAATAGTACTGAGGGCGAATAGTACTGAGGGTGAATAGTATTGAGGGCAAATAGTATTGAGGGAGAATAGTATTGAGGGCTAATAGTATCGAAGGCTAATAGTATTGAGGGCGAATAGTACCGAGGATGAATAGTACCGAGGGCGAATAGTATTGAGGGCAATTAGTAAAATGTAAAGTTTTATGATTCAAGTTATATTCAGAGGCGTAATATTTGTTTTTATTTGTGTGTGTGTTTAGTTGTGGAGCCGTGGTCTACTTTGGGACACTCTATTAGGAGGGGCTCGACTCAACACCAGCGACAGCGAGAGAGGGCAGAGCCAGGGGATTGACCTGCAGGGCGGCCAATCACGTTCAGGATACCGGGGATGTATCTATGTGGAAACCTCATCCAGCGAATGCCTGACAGACTTGTGACATACAGCTGTGGCTTGACCCACCTACTATACAACCATGGCAACCACTGCTTTTCTGAATGAAACAGTGGATGTGGATGAGGATGGATCCAATTCAATAGCTTTGAAGGAAAATGGACATTTGTCTTCGGCTTCCATGAATTATAAAGACAAATACCTCTTTGAATTAAATATTATGAGAACTCTGTACTACTGTGTTAAGGAACAGAAAATCACAGTGATCAGTGTGTTGTTCACTACTAGTGCAGTGGACATAAGTAATTGTGTAAAATCATAAAAGTATCCCCTAACTTTACATCTCTGCTGGTCAGACCATGTAAGGGTACAGCATTATCCTAAAAAAAACACATTTCAACTGTAAAAAGACATTGATTACCAGCTATCAAGGTTATCTAAGGTTTGTATATAATATACAGTACCAGTCAAAAGTTTGGACACACCTACTCATTCAAGGGTTTTTCTTTGTTTTGACTATTTTCTACATTGTAGAATAATAGTGAAGACATCAAAACTATAAAATAACACATATGGAATCATGTAGTAATCAAAAAGTGTTAAACAAATCAAAATATATTTTAGATTTCAGATTCGTCAAAGTAGCCACCCCTTTGCCTTGATGACAGCATTGCACACTCTTGGCATTCTCTCAACCAGCTTCACCTGGAATGCTTTTCCAACAGTCTTGAAGGAGTTCTCACATATGCTGAGCACTTGTTGGCTGCTTTTCGCTTCACTCTTCAGGTCCAACTCATCCCAAACCATCTCCAATTGGGTTGAGGTCGGGTGATTGTGGAGGCCAGGTCATCTGATGCAGCACTCCATCATCTCCTTTTCGGTCAAATAGCCCTTACACAGTCTGAAGGTGTGTTGGGTCATTGTCCTGTTGAAAAACAAATGATAGTCCCACTAGCGTAAACCAGATGGGATGGCGTATCGCTGCAGAATGCTGTGGTAGCCATGCTGGTTAAGTGTGCCTTGAATTCTAAATAGATCACAGACAGTGTCACCAGCAAAGCACCCTCACACCATAACACCTCCTCCTCCATGCTTCACGGTGGAAACCACACATGTGGAGATTATCAGTTCAACTACTCTGCGTCTCACAAAGACACGCGGTTGGAACCGAAAATCTCAAATTTGGACTCATCAGACCAAAGGACAGATTTCCACCGGTCTAATGTCCATTGCTCGTGTTTCTTGGCCCAAGCAAGTCTCTTCTTCTTATTGGTGTCCTTTAGTAGTGGTTTCTTTGCAGCAATTCGACTATGAAGGCCTGATTCACGCAGTCTCCTCTGAACAGTTGAAGTTGAGATGTGTCTGTTACTTGAACTTTGTGAAGCATTTATTTGGGCTGCAATCTGAGGTGCAGTTAACTCTAATGAACTTGTCCGCTGCAGCAGAGGTAACTCTGTGTCTTCCTTTCCTGTGGCGGTCCTCATGAGAGCCAGTTTCATCATAGCCATTGATGGTTTTTGCAACTGCACTTGAAGAAACTTTCAAAGTTCTTGAAATTTTCCCGATTTACTGACCCTCATGTCTTAAAGTAATGATGGTCTGTCGTTTCTCTTTGCTTATTTGAGCTCTTCTTTACCAAATAGGGCTATCTTCTGTATACCACCCCTACCTTGTCACAACAGAAGAAGGAAATACATTCCACAAATTAACTTTTAACAAGGCACACCTGTTAATTTAAATGCATTCCAGGTGACTACCTCATGAAGCTGGTTAAAAGAATGCCAAGTGTGTGCAAAGCTGTCATCAAGGCAAAGGGTGGTTACTTTGAAGAATCTCAAATATAAAATATATTTTGATTTGTTTAACACTTTTTTGGTTACTACATGATTCCATATATTTACATTACATTTAACATTTTAGTCATTTAGCAGACGCTCTTATCCAGAGCGACTTACAGTTAGTGAGTGCATACATTTTTCATACTGGCCCCCCGTGGGAAACGAACCCACAACCCTGGCGTTGCAAGCGCCATGCTCTACCAATAGAGCTACACGGGTCCCTGTACTGGGCCACACGCATTACCCTATGTAGTGCCTTGCGGTCGGAGGGCGAGCAGTTGCCATACCAGGCGGTGATGTAACCAGTCAGGATGCTCTCGATGGTGCAGCTGTATAACTTTTTGAGGATCTGAGGACCCATGTTATGATAACAGGTGATGGTAGACTACTGTGGAAGAAGTACTGTATATGCCCAAAAGAAACAGTCCATTGGGGGATACAAATATGGTCTCTCTGTGACTCCTTGACTGGCTACTGCCTTGCTTTGTGTACATAGTTTGGGGGGATCAAGC